>NW_006408582.1:13067006-13068164 GCF_000296735.1 Chrysochloris asiatica
GAATATAGAGGAGGATGGAAAACTTCCTAATACATTTTATGAAGCAAGCATAACCCTCATACCAAAACCAGGGAAGGACATCATTAAGAAAGAAAATTATAGACCAATATCCCTCATGAACATAGATGCAAAAATTCTCAACCTAGCCAACAGAATCCAGCAGCACATCAAAAAGATAATACATCATGATCAAGTAAGATTCATTTCAGGGATGCAAGGAGGGTTCAACATTAGAAAAATGATCAACGTTATCCACCATATAAATAAGAAAAAAGAAAAGAACCACAAGATCATATTGACTTATGCAGAAAAGGCATTTGACAAGATCCAACATCCATTCCTGATAAAAACACTCAACAAAGTAGGAATCGAAGGGAAATTCCTCAACATAATTAAGAGAATATATACAAAACTACAGCCTACATTACTCTCAATGGAGAGAAACTGAAAGCCTTCCCTCTGTGCACAGGAAGTAGACACCACTCTTATTAAATATTGTCCTGGAAGTCTTAGCAAGAGCTATACAACAAGACAGGGAAATTAAAGGCATCCAAATTGGCAAAGAGGAAGTAAAACTCTCTCTATTTGCAGACAATATGATCCTATACATAAAAAACTCCAAACAGTAAAAAAAGCTACTAGACCTCATTGGAAGATTAACAACAAATGCTGGCAAGGATGTGGAGAGACTGGGATGCTCCTTCATTGCTGGTGGGATTGCAAAATGGTCCAAATTCTCTGGAAAGCAATATGGCACGTCCTCAGAATGTTGGAAATAGAAATATCTTATGATCCAGCAATTCCTCTACTTAGTATTTACCCACAAAGAATACGAGCCATAATGTGAGTGGATATATGCACACCAATGCCCATAGCAGCACTATTTACAATAACAATAAGATGGAGACAGCCTAAGTGCCCATCAACTGAAGAATGGATAAACAAACTGTGGTACATACACACAATGGAAGAATAACAAGGAAGTTCAATCCACCACATAACATGGATGAACCTTGAGGACATTGTTGTTGTTGTTGTTGTCTGATGCCATCGAGTCAGAATCAACTCATAGCCACCCCATGCACAGCAGAACGAAACAATGTCCGATCCTGGGCCAACCTCACTACCGCTGCCACACTTGAGTCCATCAATGATGCC
>NW_006408582.1:13070089-13093899 GCF_000296735.1 Chrysochloris asiatica
TTCTTCACATGATCTCTAAATTCAGGAGGGATAAATTCAAGATCATATTTTGGCTCTCGTAGATTTGTTTTCATTTTCTTCAGCTTTAATTTGAATTTGACATTATAGTGAGTGAAATTAGTCAGTCAGAAAAGGAGAAATACTGTCTAGGACCACTATTCTAAAAGACTAAGAAAAAGAACCCATACTAAAGGGGAGTGGGGGATTCTTTGCTGGTTACCAGTATGTGGTGGTGGGAGGGTGGGGTGAGGAGGAGAAGGTGGAGCACAGGGTAGGGAATAGACACAGAATATTTTGGGTGCTAGGGAGGGGGTGCGATACACAAGAAGGGGGAGGGGAATAGAAGAACAGGGCTGATGGGAAAACAATTAGGCAATTTTGTCTGGCCTAAGTGGGACAGAAGTAAAGAATGATGTATGCGCAACCTTGAAACAACAGGGCTCTGGGATACAGGGTTTGAGACATGGTTGGAATGGGCAAAAGCATGGAAATAATGTTAAGATTCTTGGCTATCTTTTGATTCTTGGTTTCCCTGGCATATCATTATAAAATAGACACTTGAGGGGGAAGAAATGAATATCCAGAAATATCACCATAGAAAGCTTGTAAGTCCTTCTTCTGCCTATAACTGATTGTTGTTGTCACATGCCATCGAGTGGATTCTGACTCAGAGCAACCCTGTATAGGGTTTTCAAGGAGCATCTGGTGAGCTTGAACTGCCAACCTTGCAGTTCAAACGGCTTTGCAATCTGGCGCATTAACCCACAGTGCCACACAAGGACTGACTGGAATATCTAAAATGGGGATTCAATGTGCCCAGGGAAGGAGGCTTCCTGCAGAGCCTTTGCATTACAATAAGACCATAGGTAGAAATCTGAACTTCATCTAGAACTCTGAGGTGGGAAATTTCCACTTGAAAACACAAGCAGACCAACATGGAACAGTTAGAAGAACAGAAGATACTTCTTGAAAGAAAGACCGACAGGAAAAACACAAAATGATAACAGCAGTCTGACTGATTACTACAAGAACAAGCAAGTTGTTTGCCCAGGAGACATCAAGGCAAGAGGCTGGGTCCCCTCAGGGCAAACCCCCTTCCAAGACTCAGACTCAATGGGAATATACATGCAGACATTCGCTCTGATTGGTGACCACGTTTGTCACCGATAAGGAGAAGTGAGGCAAAAACAGCAATGAAACTGCGAGCTAAGCCCTGCGATGTACAATAGACTTCTGTGAAAGCAGGTGGAGACCTGGTTGGCCAGCAGTGTGGCAAGACCTGGGGATTCTTGGGCCCATGGTCAGTGACATAGCCACAGAGGGCTGGACTGGAGAGTGAAGCATCCAGCTGATAAGAAGAGATGGCATGTACATAATAACAACACCCACACTTGCAGACCTGGCTTCAATGACTGGACAATCAGAGCTCAACTAGAAGATGAAAGAAAATGAAAAAAAAAGAGTAATCTGATACAACTTGATGAACTTGACCTACACCTATAGATGCAGTAGCTCAATAGAGGGAACAAATCTTTATAGTGAGGATCATTCCCATCCCCTCCATACACAGAGTAGACAGGGATGGGCAACCTGGACATTGGCTACCCAAAATGGGGAAGGGGGGGGTTTATCAAGGCAATAAGTGACTGGCTTACAAGCTTTCAAGGGGGAGGCTAGATCCAGATGGTATGGAGGAAGGTAGAATCTTCACTGAGTAGTATCCAATCTGTCTGGGCAGGGGTGATGAAAGGAGATGGGGATAGGTCTTTTATGGTACAATAGTGAATAATTGTTATCATGAGGATTGACTGTGAGGGTTGGAAATGTAAAGGTAGATGTTTTGTAGCAAAAGGTGGGGAATGATTGACTTTGCAGTACAGTAGTTGAGGTCCCTGGGACCCTCAAGGGAGAAGAGTGGATTGTGGGACTCTACCTAGATAAGCAGTGACGCCAGAGATGGAGGCAGAAACGATGATGTGGGACATGGAGCGGCTGGGTACTCTAGACCCAGAGAGGGAGAGGGGCTGTGTGCTGACGATGGGGGCCGGGGTGGACTGCGGAGGGGACAGACTTGCAAGGTATACCCTTTGGTTGGTTGATGATGCATCAAGTGGAATGTAACCATGGCAAGAAAACAACACAATAGGATGAATGTAAAGCTAATATTCTCCCATGTAAAGTATCACATTATTCATAATAAAACATTAAAAAAAAAAGATATTTACTTGTTAATACTTCACTTTAACTGAGTGGTGGTGGTGGTGGTGTGTAATGGAGTAGGTTCCGACTCATGGCGATCCTGCATGTGGTTTCTGAGGCTGTGAATATTTATGGGAGCATTCATCTTTCTCCCGCGGAACAACTGATAGTTTTGAATTGCTGACCTTGAGGTTAGCAGCCTGACCCGTAAGCACCATGCTACCTGCTGTTGTTGTAGTATGCCATGTCGTTGATTCCGACTCAGAGCAACCCTGTACAGGGTTTCCAAGGCTGTAAATCTTTACCGGAGCAGAAAAACTCATCTTTATCCCGAAGAGCAACTGATATTTTCGAACTGCTGACCTTGAGGTTAGCAGACCAACTTGTAACCACTATGCTACCAGAGCTCCTGTATACCTCCATAGAAAAGCAAGCTGAAAACCCATTTTCCTCGAGTCAATTTGGACTCATAGCAACCCTATAGGACAGAGTAGAACTGCCCCATAAGGTTGCTAAGACTGTAAATCTTTATGGAATTACGCTACTACATCTTTCTCCCTAAGTGGAATTGGTGGGTTTGAACTGATGACCTTTTGGTTAGCAGTCAAGTACATATACAGAATAGGAAAAAACAAAACGCCTTATAGCTTAATCTCTGTGACACCAGGTCCCTGCATATACAGAGAGTGGAGTTTAATGTGTGGCATGTTCTTTTCTTAGGTAGTCTCTTAGTTTGCTTGCTCACATTATACAGATCTCTGCTAAGAAGTAACTTTAGGGAAATGTTCCCTAACTACCTTAGTTACAATGCAATCTCACTTCCCTCACAGTGCTTCATTTATTTTCACTAAATTCACCACTGCCAGAATCTCTATTATGCTTGGTCCCACTAAAATGGAAACTCTTTGAATTCACATATTTTGCCTATCCTATGTTGTAATCTCAGAATCTAAAATAACAACAGGCACTTAAAAGGTACTCAATAAATATTTGAGGAGAGAATGAACATACAGAAGATGGCTATAAAGTAATGAAAAGGAATAAAAGCTTCATGTGAAACCAGTTTTTATAATACAAATGCATATGCAATATCAAGTTTTTAATTATATGGAAATAAGGCGTAGTGGTTACAAATCAGGCTGCTAACCTCAAGGTTGGCAGTTCAAAACTACCAGCTGTTCTGCAGGAGAAAGATGAGGCTTTCTGCTGTTGTAAAGATTTACAGGCTTGGAAACCCTGTGCAGGGTCACTATGAGTCTATGAGTCAGAAACAACTCCACAGTACTTAACAACAACAACGACAACAAGAAGTAAACTAATTGAGAAGTACATTCCTGCATTTCCAAATTTTTCACTCAGTGTGTACTTTGATCAATTTCCAGTACATTGTCCAGCTGGTGGAATATAACTAAAGGGAAGGTATAATATCTCACAGTAATGAAAAGCTTCTGTGCAATTGTCTTGCCCTTTAAAGCCATCTTAGTGGTAGAATTATTGACCCACCTGGCTGGGAAAACTATTCAAGCACCAAAGGATATGCCAGTCCAATTTCATTCCTGATGGCAGGAGATCTTTTCAAGTAGAATTATAAAGGGAAAGATAGAAACTGGATAGTCAACATGCATAATTCTGACTTTCTCAGAAGATAATATGATTTTCTCAAAGATTTTCCTGGTTCCATAGTAAAACTGCAATTTGCATATTTCCAGCTTCATAGGTCATGATCAATGGTGAATTCCATATTTTCTTTTTATAAATATATGGCAAATTTTTATTATTTCAGGACATAATGATAATAAAATAATTGATTGTGGTGTACCCTACTGAGAAACAAATCCTACAAGACACACCAGGGAGATATCAAGTTTCAGAGCCTCAGAGCAAACCAGGAAACTCTTTGATCAACTTCAGGAAGGAAACAGTCACACTTCTTCAGCATCACACTCCCAGGAAAGTCATCAGACATATGCGTTGTCAAGATCTTCTAGCCAAGACTCATGCTGCATAGATGCAAAAGATCAGTTGAAGGCCCTAATACCAGAGTAATGTTGTGGGGGATGGTGCTGATGGCCAAACTTAACTTCTCACTGCCCTTTCTTAAAGGGTGTTTATGCAAGCATGGGTTTGCCATGAGTCAGAGTTGGCTTGATGGCAAGTAGTACTGGTACTGGTGTATTCAAGAGGCATTGTGATGGCTGTTTATAAATATGGAACAAAGAATTATAGAAATCAAGACCTTTCTTAATAATATTTTCATTTTTCATTTATTCCACCCTCTAGACACAAAATCATAAAACTAATAATTTCAAAAGCATATTTGTTTTTTAAATTTAACATTTCATAGAAAAAGAGAGTAATGATATTCCAGGGAGAAAAGAGATCCCATGCATTATTTATTTCTCTTGTTTTCTCACTTAGACCCACTTCCTATTCTTCTTCACCCTGTTGTATACCCAAGGACACTGATCCCTATGGGCTATAATTATATCAATGAATCTTTTGTCTTCTGACTTCTGGTTGTGTTTTGCCAATGGAATGGCTCTGGAGGAAACTGAATGGAGAAAAATTAAGTTGAGGTATTTGGGATAAGAGAAAGGACTAGACACATAGAGAGTGGTAGGTAGAGAATACGCGTTTTTGATTTTAGAGGCAACGCAGAGCTGATCCAGATCAGTATGGTCAAACATATGAGATACCACACTTCCATTCACAGCATGGGGAACAACATTCATCCATCATGGCACATGGTCCTAGAGAAGATGAAAAAGGACTGAGAGCCAGGTGTCAATGTTAGCAGCTAAATGCAGTCCTGGTGTGGTATTATAGAATAAGCTCTGACTGCCAACTGCAAAGACAGTGGTTTAAATCCACCAATCACTCCTTGGAAAACCCTACAGAGGGTTGCTATGCGTCAAAATCAACTCGGTGGTACTAAACAACAACAGTGAAGCAGATTGTCTGAAATTCAGATGATAACAATAGTTGGATTGCCTAAAGGAAGGGAGAAATTGATGGAACAGTCATGCTCTATGAGATGGAGAAACTTGTCTCTACCTAGGAGGGCTGAAAGTTGATAGCATCCTGAGAAGAGCTGTTGTTAGCTGCCATTGAGTCAGCACCCAATTCATGTGCTATAGAATAGAACTGCTCCATAAGACTTTCTTGTGGTGTGGCACTGTGGGATAAAACATTGGACTGCAAGATCAGTTTGAACCACAAAGTCAGTGATTCAAACTCACCAGCCACTCCTTGGAACCCCTATACAGCATCGCTATGAGTAGGAACCAACTTGTTGGCACTTAATAACAATAACAACAATCTTTACAAAAGCAGCTCCCCAGTCCTTTCTTCTATGGAGCCACTGGGATTCAAACTACCAACCTTTTGGCTACCAGCTGATTTCAAACTGCTTGAGCAATTTAGGTGCCTCTTGGTGTGTGTGTGTGTGGGGGGGGGTAGGGCGAAGCTAGATTTCAGTTAAAATAGAAAGTGAAATAATCACAAATATCAGTCTATAAAGTGTTGATTTCTTCTTTTTTTTTGGACAAGGTAGAATATATTTATTCTAGAAACTGATTTCTAATTAGTTTCTAGAATACACACATACACACACACACACACACACACATATATAGTTTTTAATTTAGCATTTCTTTAGTATTTTGCTAATAATTCTTATTTACTATTATGAATTAATTGAAAATAAAAGAACATGCCTCACTTTTTAAATGAGAAAAACTGAAATATGTATATATGTGGAACTGTGAATTTACTAGTATGGTTCTTCCATCCATAGTCTTCACAACTCACACCAAATGATTGGGTGAGGCTATGCAAATAAGGTATATAGGACACTAACTTGGGGATTGGTTAGTTTGACCATTCTGCTAGACTTAAAATGAGCCATCTCAGAAGCCAGAACTGAGGGTCTCTAGACCATGAAAAAAGAAGAGTCATGAGCAGAAAGCAAGATCTCTGCATAGAGAAGCAGTGGTGGTAGCAGAGGTGACAGCATGGAGAGACAGAATGGCGGGCTTCCTGAGTCATGGACTGACAGAGGTTGAGTGCCTTTGGGCAGGAATCAGGTTTGTAGAATAAGGTGACTTTTGAGCATTTGCCAACAGCACTAAAGGAGCTTATAACACTTGCCCAAGCAGGGCAGAGGCCAAAGGGCCATGCGACTGAGAGGCGTATCTGCAGAATGGCTGAGAAGAGGCATTCCTGACTAGAGAACTGCAGTATTCTGCATTGTTTCAAATCTTGAGTTTTATCCTGTTAGCTTCCCTGAAAACCCCATAACTGTGAGCATTGTCTATGAGTTCTGTGTGGCCACTGCAATGGATTATCAAACCTAACAGAGACGTAGAGTTCCATAGGAGGGATGATTGGTTTCAGAATAGGGTAAAGAAGGTTGTAGGGTGGAGGCATGTCTGATCTACACCTTGGGCTGATATGGAGTTAAATTCTCCTTCTTTGTGTTGTCAGAGGAGATCATACACTGCTTCCATGCCATTTTTGCAATCTGCAATAAAATGTTAAAATGTATGCATAATAATAAATGTCTATATTTCATATTTCCCTTTGTTGTTTTAAGAATCAAATGCAGAAGTTGTACTTTAATGAAATTTATAATATGAATTTTAATACTATGCCTGTATAACTAAATCCTTTTACTTGAAAGCACTTCTTTAATATGTACCACTCAAAAAGAATTAGGTGAATATTAAATTCCAGGGAAAAATTAAGAGAATTATGTAACATTGCAAACGAGGCTAATACGTTTTAAAGTGTACTCAAGTTAAGTAAAATTAAGAAGAGGTATTTTAAAGAAAGAGAACCCTGGTGGTGCAGTGGTTAAGCAATCTTTTACTAACAGAAAGGTAAGCAGTTTGAACCCACCAGCTAATCAGTGGAAGAAAAGACCTGGTGATCTCCTTCCATAAAGATTTCCGCCTAGGAAATCCTTTGGGACAGTTCTATTCTGCCCAGTGATGTTGCTTTGAGTAGTAATCAACTTGACAGCAAACAATAACAACATTAGAAAGAGAATACTCTAAAGAGAGTAAAGTGAAACGTTGATGTCATTAAATGTTGAGTCAGTTCCAACTCGTAGCCATCCTGTGTAGGGTTTCTGAAGAGTGGTTCATGGGTTTTAACTGCCAACCTGTAATTAATATTCCAGTGCTTATCCTACAGCACCACAACCAGGACTCCATTTATAAGGTAATGAGGTTTCTAAAAGGAATAGAGAACAAGAGGGCATCAGTGAGAAAAATGATGGAGGAGAAAGTCCAGGTATGAGCAGAGTAGAAAGTGGGAAGATATGAAATTGGAAAGACTGCCTTGTAGGTGTTGTAGGTGACATGGTAACAGGAATAATGAGCATAGCTGGAACTGATTCACCTCAAAGTTTCATTGGTCACAGGCAGAATCTTCCAGGCCAGAGGCATGGTGAACCCAGAGTGTGTCATGGCTAATAGGTCACAGACTTTTTTTTTTTTTTTCTTTTTCAGGTCTAAGATCCAAACAGACAGTTGGTGAGGTACTATTATAGTGACCTGGAGAAAGGACGCTGGAGATGGCTGGGAAGGTAAGAAACCATGCCTCAAAACACTTTGCAGAAGACTGTTAGACTGTTAGAATATCAAGCAAGCTATTTCCTTTAGAAGTATCGAGGCAAGAAAAGTCAGCCCATCAGGGAAAATCGCTTTCTAAGATTGAAATGCAAAGGGGATTATCAAGCACTCTAGGATGCTCGCTGATGACCACTCTCGTCTACTTGTGAGTGGAAATGGGAGAAATACAGCAATGAAGACATGGGCTGATTTTGACAACGCTCCATTCGTTGACTTTGAAATGTGAAAGAGAAGAGGAAGGGCTGGCTGGTCTGAAGTTTAGGGAGATGTGTGAACTTCTGAGCCCATAGCCTATTGGGGGCTAGAGTTGAGAAAAAAGCAGGAAGCTGGTTTGAAATAATGGGAAACGAGCGTGAACTCCCAAACTTCCAGCTAATATCTATTTGACCTAGCTTAGATGGCTACCTGATCAGAACTCAACCAGATGAAGATAAAGATGCTTGATACTGTGAACAAGTATAAATTGCTACAATTTGATGAACTAGGCCTTTCCTTTTGGATGCAGTTGCTCAAAATTCCAACTGAAATGGAAGGATTCTTTATATCAAGTACCAAGCTTGTTTTCTCAGTGCACTGGGTTGATAGGGAAGGGCAGTATAGACACTGGCTATCAAAAATGGGGGGCATGAAGTGGCTGTCTTACAAGCTTTCATGAGTGTGCTTAGTTTCAGAACGAGGGAAGTAATGTAGACTCCCACTGGATAGTTTTACTGTTTTGGATCATGTGAAAGAACATAGGGGATGATGCTGATGGGATTTTATAATTCAATTGTGAGTAACTGTTAGCAGCATTAACTGTGATTGTCCCAACTGTAATTGTAGAAAATGTGTAGCTAAAAGAGAGGAGTAGTTAATCTTTCATTTCAGGAATGGAGGATCCCAGGACCATCAAGAAGGAAGAGCATGAGTGGAGCGTGAGATCCTACCTAGAAAAGCACCTACAGCAGAGACAGTGGCAGAGGTAATGGCATGGAGAAGGAGAAAAGCTGTGTGGAATAAACCTATGCCAATATAAACTGGAACCATAGAGGTAAAAGTTTTTTTAATTACCCATAACAAGACTGTAGAAGAATTGATGCATTTGAGTTGTGGTATTAGAGAAGAGTATTTTTAAATACTCTATTGAAAATAGCTATGGACTGCCAGAACAGCAAACAAATCATTGTTGGAAGAAATACAGCAAGAATGTTGTTTAGAAGCCAGGATGGCAAGACTTCATTTCTCATAGTTGGGACATGTTATCAGGAGGGGCCAGTCCCTAGAAGAAGATATCATGGTTGGTAAAGTAGAGGGCCAGCAAAATGAGGAAGACTTCTAACGAATTGAAATGACACAGTGACACCAGAAATGGGCTCAAGCATAACAGTGACTGTGAGGACGGTGTAGAACTGGGCAATGTTTTGTTCTTTTGTGCATAAGGTCTTGATGAGTCACATCCAACCCCAAAGCACCTAACAACACCAGAAGAACTACTCAAAATTCTTAAGAAAAATAAGTGTCAACCTAGAACTCTTTATTCAAACTATTAAGTGTTGGTGTGGGTAAAGATTGGATTGTGCCATGCTAAAAACCTATTGACATCAAGTCAATTCCAAGTTATAGCAATCCTCTAGGACAGAGTAGACTCCTGGTGTGGTGCCATAGGTTCAGCACTGGACTGCAAACCACAAAGTCTGTAGTACAAACCCATCAGCTGCTCCTCAGAAACCCTATACAGGATCGCTATGAGTTGGAACAGATTTGACATAACTTTAACAACAACATAAGACAGAGCAGAACTGCCACAGAGATTTCCCAAGGCTGTAATCTCTACAGGAGCAGTTTCTGCATCTTCCTCCCAAAAAAATAGCTGGTAAATTCAAACTGCCAACCTTAGGTAAGCAGGCAAATTCCTTAACCAATGTGCCATCAGGGCTCCTGTGCCCATTCTTCTTATTGTCTTTAAATACCATAGTGTCAGGTCAGACTCTCAGTGACCCGCTATAGGTTTTTGAAGTTGTAAATCTTTGTAGGAGCAGAAAGCCTCATCTTTCTCCTGAAGAACAGTTTAAAAGTTTGAACCCCCAACCCTGTGATTTTTAGTCCAATGCTTATCTAACAGAGTCACTGCACTACCCTTGCACAGGCTATCTGGTGTTAAATATTATGACTATCATCTCATCCCTGTGGCACTGGAGAAGCTAGCTGTTTGTACTATATGGCATCACCTTTACTTGCTACACCATTTGCAAGCAGAATTACTATAATAATGTAAACTGTGAATGTAAAACTAGAAAGGTAAGAGAAGGAATTTACATCAAGCATGATGTCACTTGTGCCCTCTGTAGCTGCTTAATTTTGGAACTGGGCACAATCATGGGAGTCATGAGGAGATAAGCTGATATTCACAAACCTATAAAATGTTTAGTATATATTTGAGACAGAGCCAGACAGCAAATCTGTCTCTGTATAAATAGGTACTGCCTCCTGCAACTAATGCTAGAGAAATATTTATATTTGCTGACTGTTTCAACATATATGGGATGATCATATTTTCCTTTTTTTTTTTGGCCTGTCAATTATAAGTGAATGTGGAAAATGTATACACACAGGTTTGAGATGCTTCAAAGTATTACTCACCTTAGATCCTAAACCATTACAAAACTTGTTATCTGTAATTCATCAGTAAAAGCAAATTCTATGATCTCTTTGGGTGGGGTAGGAATAAGAATGAAGCACAATGTGGGAGTTAACTAGATCACATTTCAGAGGAATCTCCTGCGGGCATGATGTCAAAGTGAGCCAATCTGAGATACAAAATTGCAAGCAAAGCACACATCAATTAAAATTCAAAACAAAGGCAAATAAAAAAATATGTTCATCAGAAAATTTCAGAACTTCAAAAGACACTGCAAGTTGAATATCAGCATATTTTAAGGCCCTTTAATTGGAAAAGAATTAAGAATGTGACAGTTGTTTCAAACACCATTCAAATGTCACCACTTTTATACATTTTTAAATTAACATTAGCTAAATATATCTTTCTCTCTACACTGTCTGTGAGGAGCTCTGGTAGCATAGTGGTTATGAATAAGGCCACTAACCTCAAGGTCAGCAGTTTGAAACTACAGCTGTTCTGCAGGAGAAAGATGAGGCTTTTTGCTCCCATGAAGATTTACAGTCTCAGAAACCCTGTACAAAGTCGCTGAGTTAGAACCAACTCCACAGCACATAACAACAACAACAACAGTGTCTGTAATATCTATCCTCCTATCCAGGTCCTTCCCAACCTTCAGAGTCATGTACAAAATGCAGTCTCTTCACTTAAGCGTGAAGAGATGCTGATCTCCTGGTCCATGATTTTTGCTCCAATCTGCTACCCCAACAGCACCATGTATTTTGGTACTCAGAAGTATCCAGTAAAGTATCCATTAAGTTTTAAACTTCTCAAGAGCAAAGATGTTGCCTTGTACTTCATGTATTCAACAGCATCTAGTAGCATGCTGGGACATAGTAGGCACTCGATAGATGCTTATGAATTCTTTTTTTGTGCAATACAAAGAAAATGAGTACTTCTTTCCTTGCATCAGGATAAAATGTATGCTAAATTAGAGCATGATGCATGACTACGAATTTAAACCTTGGATAAGGTAGCTCTTGCCTTAAAAAAAAGGAAGATAATGTGCAAATAACTGTATTTTTGCAAAAATTTACATCGTTGTTCGACTCTACAATGCTACTACAAGGTTGTTGTTGTTAGGTGCCATAGAATCAGTTACAGCACACAATAGAACAAACCACCACTTAATCTTGCTCCATCATCACATTTGTTATGTTTGAGCCCATTGTCTTTGTGACTATATCAATCCATCTCATTTGGGGTCTTCCTCCTTTAAACTTACTTTTCATTTAACATGCCTCTGGTAGCGTAGTGGTTACGAATTGGGCTGCGAACCGTAAGGTCAGCGGTTCGAAACTACCAGCTGCTCCGTGGGCGAAAGATGAGGCTTTCTACTCCCGTAAAGATTTACACCCTCGGAAACCCTGTACAGGGTCGCTATGGGTCGGAACCGACTCGATGGCACTTAACAACAACAACAACAAAGTATGAGAGATGAAATTTTGCCAGCCTGGCTTCTAAGGAGCATTGTTGTTGTTGTTGTTAAGTGCCGTCGAATCGGTTCCGATGCATAGCGACCCTGTACAGGGTTCCCGAGGCTGTAAATCTTTACCGGAGTAGAAATCCTCATCTTTCTCCCGCAGAGCTGCTGGTAGTTTCGAACTGCTGGCCTTAAGGTTCACAGCCTGATTCTGGCTGCACTTATTCCAAGACAGATTTGTTTATTTTCCTGGCAGTCCATGGTACTTTTAATATTTTTCCCCAACACCATAATTCAAATGTATTAATTCTTTTCTGGTATTCCTTATTCATTATCCAACTTTCACATGCCTAAGAGGACATTGAAAATACCTTGGCTTGGGTCAGGCTCACTTTAGTCTTCAAACTGAAGAAGTCTTCAAAAGATCACTTTAAAGAGTTATTTTGCAGCAGGTTGGCCTAATACTGTACATCATTTGATTTCTTGACTGCTGCTTCCATGAATATTGATTGTGATCCAAGCAAAACGAAGTCTTTGACAATGCCAATCTTTTCTCTGTTCTTTCATGAAGTTATTTATTGGTCCAGTTGTGAGGATTTTTCTTTCCTTTACATCGAGGTGCAACACATACTGAAAGTTGTACTCTTTGGTCTTCATCAGTAAATATTTTATGTCCTCTTTGCTTCCAGTAAAGTTGTATCTATCATCTGCATATTGCAGGTTGTAATATAACTTCCTCCTGATGCCATATTCTTTTCCATAGAATCCATATTTTTGGATTATTTGCTCAACACACAAATTGAATAAGTATGTTGAAAGATACAACCTTGAAAAGCACCTTTTCTGATTTTAATTCATTCACTGTCCCCTTGTTCTATTTGAATGACTGCCTGTTGGTCTATGTACAAGTTCCTCACTGAGTTCCTAAATATGCCAATAATTGCAATATTAAAAGTGCTTAAAACATGGCTTTAGTCCTGCATACAACAGGAGTATTATGTGAAGCTCTTGATTATAACACCCTTCCTATTTTCCATAGCATTACAGGAGGATAAGCCAATAGTATTGCTACAAAATCATAGAAATCTTCATTAAACAAAAATATCAAAATATGAAACTACTAGTTTTCAATATAGCTTCCATCTAGGTCTACACACTTCTGATGCAATGTTTCCATCTTTCCAATCTTTCCCTGAAGAATCCTAAGCTCCTAGATTTACACCATATTAAAACAGCTGTTTGGCATCCTCAAAAATTTCATATGTTTCATTTAAATGTTTCTTGGGTTTGGGAGAACAAAAAGAATCTAAAGGGATAAGATTAGGACTATACAGTTGTTGTTGTTGTTATGTGCCGTGGAGTTGGTTCCGACTCATAGCGACCCTGTACAGGGTTTCCGAGGTTGTAAATCTTTATGGGAGCAGAAAGCCTCATCTTTCTCCCGCAGAACAGCTGGTAGTTTCGAACTGCTGACCGTGAGGTTAGCAGCCCGATTTGTAACCACTATGCTACCAGAGTAGGGTAGGTGGGGTAAAGTTTCCCATTGCAATTCTCAAAGAACTCCTCAGACTATCCTTGAAGAACGAGCAGGTTGCATTGTCATGCTAGGAAAAAATTCCTCAGCACAACTTTCCTGGCCTTTTTTTTTTTTACCACTGCAGTTTTCTATTTTCTTAAAACTTATTAATAATCCCTCGTGTATAAGGAGCTCTGGTAGCGTAGTGGCACCACTTTGTGGATAAACCAAATCAAATCAAGACCCCTGCCATTGAATTAATTCTGACTCGACTCATAGTAACCCTTGATAGGATAGTCTAGACTATAAATATTTACAGGATCAGAAAGCCTCATCTTTCTCCTGCAGAGTAGCTGGTGGGTTTGAACTACCTACATTCTAGTCAGAAGCCCTATGCTTACCCTACAACGTCACCAGATCCCCTACTAAAAAAACCTGAAACCTTCTGCCATTGAATCAATTCTGGCTCATAACAACCCTATATAGCGTTTTCAAGGTTGTAAATCTACAGGAGCAGATAGCGTCATATTTCTCCTGCGGAGCAGCTGGAGATTGGAACTACCGAATATGTATGTCATTAGCAACCTAATGCCAATCTCAAACTGCCACTAGAACTTCATTCTATAAACCTGTCTTTATTAACTTCAATCTTGCTTAAAGGACTGATGGAAAAATCAACTCATTGAGAAAGCCTATCTTCAAGCAACACTTTTGGAAGTCATCAAAAGCTTGCTAAGGCCAACACGTCTGTTTAAAATCAAAATGCCAAACATATGAGATCCCAAATTCAGTAGCTATCACATCAGTCTTAATTTTATGTTCACCTTCCACCAGTGTTTGGTCTTCAGCCACAGATTCTTCATTTGCCAAGGTTGATTGTCTTCTTTCTCTTGGCTCCTTTTTAAGGTCTTCCTGACCTTCCTTAAAATGCTTGGTCCTTTAACTGTTGTTTTATATGGGACAGCATTCCTGTAACCTTGTTGTAAGACTTCAATGATTTGGGAAGATGTCCATTTGAATTTTGTTAAATATTTGCTCTTAGTCCTTACTTAAAAATCATTGTTCTTCTATGGAGCAACAACAACAACAAAAATCCTTCTTTTTTTTTTTTTTTAAGACACCCTAACAAGACAAAGACAAGTATATTACTGAGAGAATGTGTTCAGCTAGCCCTTTATTGCAGAGACATGTTTAAACAGGCTTAGCCTGGAATAAACGTGAGCATGTATGAACCCCAGTAACAATACTTCATTACTTACTTTTGTACTCTTAGCTTCCCTCCAATCCTTCTAATTACTCCTCTTTAGTTAGGGATTCATCTTCTTACATTTGATCTTGAAATGTGGAAATTCTTGGGTCCCCAAGAACCTCTAGGATCTGTCTCTGGGTTTGTTCCTAGATTCTCTTTATACTCTGGATTCCCTTCTAGTCTCAATTACAACAGTTCTAAAACAGATCTCTACCCCAAATATCATCTTTGAGCTCCAGAGTTAATATATCCAATTGCCTTTTCTGTTTGAATACTTCACAAGATCCTCAAATTCAACTTGCCTTAAATTATATTCAAGAAATACTTTCCTTTTCAATTGTATTACGCAGAAAATTGTGTCACCATCCACACCATGTTTGAAGCCAACAACTGTACGGTAACTCTTGAGTCTATTATTCAGCCCCACCCTGATACCAATCTATTGTCAGACCCCCTTTTCTATATTTGATATACTGTCCCTCAAATGTATGCACTGCTTGATCTCCTCCACCACTTCCCAAATACACTGCCATAGAGTCAATTTTGACAGAGACCTTGTATAGGGGTTTCTAAGGCTATAAACAATTATAGAAGGAGAAAACCTTGTCTTTCTCCCACAAAGCAGCTTGTGGGCTTGAACTGCTGACCTTGCAATTAGAAACCCTTTGCTTATACTACAGCACCACCAGGGCTCCCATCATTTCAGTCCAATTTATTATAATCTGCTACAGGTCTGTCTACAGTCAATCTTCCAATGCGTTCTCCATGTAGTGGTCAACATAGCCTTTTAAAACCACAAATATAATCCCCATACATTGATTTTTCACCAAATGTAGGATTGTGTCTGTGGTAGATGCTGTAGTGTGTGTCACCCAGATCCACCCCTTCAGGACTGAGGCATGCGTTCCTCTAGCTGCTGGAAATTCAGTAGGTGACAGCCCTTGGCTGAGTCCCTCTCAAAACGTTGCCTTCAGATGAAGAAAACACCCCAACCAGGGTCACTTTTTCTGGTGTCAGCCCTCATTCAATCACTGGTCAATTGATTGATGTGGGAATATGAAGACTCAACCTCTTTCACTAAACTTGGGGTAACTCTGAAGGGTTTTCCTGCTCCCTGTATAATGGACTGATGTATTTCTTGAGATAGCATCATAGTTCAAATCATTTGTCGTCCCAGTGCTATGTCCTTCACTTCCCCATAGATATTGATTTCTTGAACAGTCTCCAGCAAACATTCTGCATGCTAATATGTATCTCAAAGACTGCTTTTATGGGAATATGACTTGTGATAATATTCTTAACATGACCTACAAAGTCATACATGATTGAATCTTTGCTGATTTCTACACCATGCTACCCCAAGTTCTCTGTATTCTTGCCATCTTATTCTTCTTTCAGTGCTTGAATATGACAAGTTTCTTCCTGACTTGAAAACCTCACATGTCTTTCATTCTCTCTGGGATACTCAGTGTCCTCTTCAGCTCACTTCTAGTCTCCAAATTCTTCATCATGATCGCTTCACCGTCTTGCAAATTTAATTCTTAACTATTTAAATCTGAACTCGCACAAGAAAGTATTCCCTGGTCCCTTAGGCTAATTGGTTTCTCTTTTATCAATTCTCACAGCCTACTTTATTTCTCTTTTAAGGCACTTTAAAGGCACTATAGTGAAATACTCATGTAATTAATTGTGAAATATCTATCTTCACATAACATCGTATCTGCATATTTCTTGTTGGCTCTGGTAGCGTAGTGGTTACGAATCGGGCTGCGAACCTTAAGGTCAGCGGTTCGAAACTACCAGCTGCTCCGCGGGAGAAAGATGAGGCTTTCTACTCCCGTAAAGATTTACACCCTCGGAAACCCTGTACAGGGTCGCTATGGGTCGGAACCGACTCAACGGCACTTAACAACAACAACAACAACAATTATAGTTTTAACAAAAAGATCTGCGTACAGTAAATGCTCAAAACATACGAAGGGGCTTCAAAAAGTTTGTGGAAATACTGAATTAAAACAGAATGGATTTTTTTTCATGAAATTTTTTAAACCTCTTCATCTTAATGCATTGCATCGTTGTAACATGTTTATACAGCTAGAGTCAAACAAAGGGAATTAAAGTACTCACCAAAGTCATATTAACAAATCTATACAAGAAGGATATAAGAAAAGTTTAACTCAACTCTGGTTCTCCTTATGATAAAAGCACCCATCTTTCCCAGGTTTACAAAAAGTTTCCAGAGACTACATGAAAAACTACATTACTATAAAGACCCTGAGTGGTAGGAAATGTTTAAGATGAATAAAAATGATCAATTCAATAAAAGGCATAGAGACCACAGCTTTCAGTATGGATTATACATCAATGTAAAGAAAACAAAAATCTTCACCACTGGACCAATAAACAACATCATGATAAATGGAGAAAAGATTGAAGTTGTCAAAGACTTCATTTTGCTTGAAGACTTTATCTTTCATATTTCAAACATGTCATCAGGAGGGACCAGTCCCTAGAGGAACACATCATGCTTGGTAAAGTGGTGGGTCAGTGACAGAGAGGAAGACACCCAAAGAGATGAATTGCTCAAGCAGTAACAGATTCAACAATTGTGAGGATGGTGCAGGACCAGGCAAGTGTTTATTTCTGGTGTGCATAGGGTTGCCATGTATCAGAACCTACTCAATGGCATCTATCAAACACAAAACATCTTTCCCAGCCTTCCAACAATAAGAAAAAGTCCAGAGAGTACATGAAAAAACTATATTACTGTCAAGACTCTGAGTGGTAGGAAGTGTTCTAGGTGAAGAAAAATAATTGATTCAGAAAGAGGGATGTTTCAGTGTGATAGGGTGATGTGAAAGGAAACAATGTGAGCATATTTAATCCATTGTCTGTTTCTATAATATTGTGTGTGACCAACTTGAGTGTGACTCCGGATGCATTAATGAAGCAGTTAACTCTAGGAAGTCTTAAAATGATTGGAATAACCAAATATATCAGGGTTTTCAGACTATTCCAAAATCTAGTTTTAAGTATTGATGTTAGATCAAGTGCTTATGTACACAGACAGCTTTCAGCACTAGATTGCTAATGGGAAGGTCAGTGATTCACCCCACCAGCTGCTTCTTGGAAGTTCCAGGGTCACTTTGAGTTGTATGAGCTATAAATATTTCCAGAATAATCCTCAAAGTCAAAGGAAACCTTCAGATATAAGTTAGGGGTGAAAAGGGCAATTCTGTTAGTGCTCCATTTAGTAGCTAGTGGATGTGGGAGATGTAAGGACTGAGGGAATTCCCTGCGTGTTGCAAATGGTTAATGTACACAACGGCTAACCAAAAGTGTGGAGGTTTGAGTTAACTCAGAATCACCCCAGAGGAAAACTCTGATGATGTTCTTCCAAGAAATCAGCCACGAAATACCCTATAAAACATTGTTCTACTCTGGTACACATGGGGTCACTATGAATTGGAGTTAACTCAATGACTACTGGTTTTAAAGGCTTGGGAAAAGTTACTTTTGAATAGTTGCTGCAGATTGACCTGCATCTGCCTTTCCAGCTCTTTCTAGTGCTGTGTCTTCTCTATGCTAGAGAACAACGTGGGTAACTGATAAAAATGTAAATATATTATATCTATTACACTCATTCATTGAAACAGACATTCTGACTCATTCACAAGCAAAAATCACCTTCTTTTTTGACAAGGAGGTTGAGTACAGGAATTTTTAAGCTCAAATCATTTGAATAATGGCTTCATTGTGCCAAAGGCAGACTGAATACAAACAAGGCATCTGTGACTAATCAAAACAGGTTCACCCCCACCCCTACTCCTCCTAGCACAAACACTTAACTGTGATGAAGCCTAAATCTCATAAAAAGGGGTCTCCCAGAATAGGAAAATGACCCACAGCCACTTAAGAAAAGTGTAAGTGAGCACTTTGTTGTTGTTAAAAGTGCCATCAGTGGGTTCTAACTTATAGGGACCCTGAACCACTGACCTCGTGGGTCAAATTGACACTGAGGTCCAGTACATTATCTCACATAGTAACCCCAAAATAAAAAACACCTTTTAAAGGCTTTCACCTTTAATATTGTATCTGAGTACAAACTTGAAAATGCAGAAAGGAATTTTTTTGTTGGGTACACATCCAATTTGATGGCCTACTTCCTACTACCAGCTGCTCCGCGGGAGAAAAAAGAGGCTTTCTACTCCTGTAAAGATTTACACCCTCGGAAACCCTATACAGGGTCGCTATGGGTCGGAACTGACTCGATGGCACATAACAACAATATAACAACAACTTCCTACTACATTGATTTTTACCCTTTCATGACCTATGGGGCATAAAGTGCCATCCTACATTTTCAGTATCTCAGGTTTCTTGGGAATATGCTATCCCAAGTTTTGTACATACTGATGTTTGGCACAGACCTGTATACTGTGTGAATCTGAAGAATCTTTCCTTATCCCACTATTCATACCACCAGTGACCATTAGTACATATGTGTCCCATATTGTTTCACAATCCACATTATCTTGCAAAATAGTGTTCCTTGATTTCAGCATGCCTTCTATTACTGGCAATGCGTGGTATCAACAAAAAATTGAAAGCGTAAGATAAATCTGTCATGAAAGGGTTAAACTTAATAAAATAAAGCTGTACTGTGATAAGAATGACAAAGACAATTAAATAATTGTCTACAGATTGAAAGGAGAGAAGATAAGATGGGAAGATAGGAAAAAATGACCAATGCTCTCTCCTTCAAAGGCCAGAGTCCTATTAAACATTTTTATAAAATGTTCTCTGTGCAACTCATATCTTTAGCGGAATGCCAGGTGAAGCTGACTTTCTCAGCTATCCAATTCAAAAAGCTGAATTCGAGAGCCAAGCTTCTCCTTCAGTATACCACAAGGATGGGAACGATACCAGCAGCAGCAAGTTCTTGGCTCCTTGCCAGCTGCTTTATTACTTATTAACTTATTTTATATAGCCTTCAGCGTGGCAAGAAAAGCTTCCTTTAATTATAAACAGGAATGAAGAAGCCACAAGGGGAAATCAGAGCCAGGGAACTGCGGCTGTGGTGATTACACCCTGGCTCTTATCAAAGCTGACACAGGGTTTGGGCTGTGCAGATAATATGCTGGGAGCTGCAGGCCGTGCGTGCGTGGGAGGGAACCTGGAAGGCACCACTCAGTGCTGGGTAATTCTGCTGGAATGAATTCTCAACCAGGAGGATTTTTTTTTTTTTTTCATCTTCTTTTCTTTTTTTACACTTCAGGGAAGTTGAATATCAAAGTTGCCAGAGACAAACAGTCTTACATGTAGGTGGTTAACGTAGGGTGGAGCTGCAAGGTTTTAAGGAAGGAAATAAGAAGCTATCGTTAAACAGAGGTATTACCCTAAAAGTCAGTCTCAATTAAGCATCTGTATCAAGTTATGTCTTCTGAGCAGGAAGGTCTTTTGAGCATCTTACTGGGTAAGCATCTTACAAGGTAAGCATCTTACAGGGTTAGCTCTGCCCAAACATATCTGCCTAAACATATCTCCCACTTTGGATGCCATTGTGTCTAATACGTCATTAATTGAGGATCAGGTAAAGTACTACCCTTCCCCTAAAGTTATTAACACCTTCTCATAGTTTGACCCAGATTTTACCAACAAAAGTACTTGGGAGAGAAAAGTGGAAGGGAACCCAAAATAATCTTGAAAAAAGGCAGTGGGTGTACTGAAAAGAAACCACCCACATACATAATTTCCTAGGTACCAGAAATTTCTAGAAAGGAGATCTTTTTATTTTTGTCCTAGAATATTATTCTGCTTGGGAAAAAAGTACACGTGTATAATGCCGTCAACTAGATTGATGCCAATGTATGGAGAACTCCAAGGAATATTGGGCCTACAGATGCTGAAAGGAGACAAAGACCTTTTCCCATAGTCAGCAAAGAGAAAATCTTCTCCTAGAGCTAGCACTCTAAATTTGGACTTCTAGCTTCCTAAATTGTGAGAAGGGGCACGGTGTCTCTGTAGGATAAGCACTGGCCTGGGAACTATAAGGTCATCAGTTGGATTCACCAGACGCTCCATAGAAAAAATGGAGGTTTTCTGCTCTGGCAAAGATTGTAAGCATATACAGCATCACTATGACTCAGAATCAACTAGATGGCACTTAAGAACAACAAGATGAAGACTCCAAGGCGAAGATATATTTCAGTGAACATCAACAAGAGCAGACTGGAATCAGTAAATGAAAGGAGAATGTTAAGAATGTTTTCATTGGGCGTCTGCCAAAAGAAACTTAATTCTTCTGTCTTCAGGAAACACTGGCACACATGAAAATGCCACCAATACCTTAAAAGAAATCCCACCATACATACAGTGATGGAAGTGGCCTAAATTCATATTCGCCTCAGTCACCAACTCTTGTTGAACATTTTTTTTTTTAAGTTTTATTGTGAATTATGTGATAGTTTACATAAGAAAACACTAGCTTTACATTCATACTATCATATGTTGTTTCATTGCCATTGTTACAATCCCCTTCATACATCATCAACCAACCAAAGAGTATACCTTTCAAGCCTGCCACCCAGTTATCAGCACATAGCCCCTCTCTCTCACTGGGTCAAGAGTCCCCAGGTACTCCATCTCTCCATGTCATCATCTCTGCCTCCATCTCTGGCATCATTGCTTCTCTGGGTAGGGTCTCCCACTCCGCTCTTCTCCCTTGATGGTTCCAGGAACCTCCAATCCTGGACTGGAAAGTCAATCACTCCCATTCTTTTGCTACAAAATGTCCACCTTTACATTTCCAACCCTCCCAGATAGTCCTGATAACCATAATTCACCATTTTACCACAAGGGACCTATCCCAGTCTCCTTTCATTAGCCCCGCCCAGACAGATTGGATACTACTCAGTGGAGATTCCACCTTCCTCCATGCCCTCTGAATCTAGGCTCCTTGAAAGCTTGTAAGCCAGTCACTTATTGCCCTTCTAGCCCTCCTCCCCCTCCCCCCCCCCATTTTGGGTAGCCAATGTCCAAGTTGCCCATCCCTGTCTACTCTGTATATGGAGGGGATGGAAATGATCCTAGCTGTGAATCCTCATTTGAGCTATTGCATTCATAGGTGTAGGTCAAGTTCATCAAATTGTATCAGATTACTCTTTTTTTTCCTCTTCTTTCTTCTTTTAGTGGAGCTCTGATCATCCAGTCATTGAAGCCAGGTCAAGTGGGTACTATCTGCAAGAGTGGGTGTTCTTATACATATGCCCTCTCTTCTTATCAGCTGGACGCTTCACTCCCCACTCTAGTCTTCTGTGGCTATGTCACTGACTCTGAGCCCAAGAGTCCCCAGGTCTTGCCACACTGCTGGCCAACCAGGTCTCCACCCAGGTTCACAGGAATCTATCGAATGTTGTAGGGCTTAGCTCGCAGCTTCATTACTGCTTTTCCCTCACTTCTCCTTATTGGTGACAAGCGTGGTCACCAATCAGAGTGCATGTCTGCTCGTGTATTCCCATTGAGATTTAGTCTTGGGGGCGGTTTACCCAGAGGAGACCCAAACATTTGCCTTGATGACTCCTGGGTGAACAACTTGCTTGTTCTTGTAGTAATCAGTCAGACTTCTGCTACTGTTTTGTATTTTTCCTGTCAGTTTTTCTATCAAGAAGTATCTTCTGTTCTTCTAGCCACTCCAGGTTGGTCTGCATCTCCTTTCAAATGGACACTTCCCACCTCAGAAGATTCTGGCTGTGGTTCAGGATTCCACGTATGGTCTTATGTAATGCAGTAGCTCCACAGGAAAGCTCCTTCACTGGGCACCTTGTAGCTCCATTTTAGGTATTCCAATCAGTTATAGGCAGAAGATGGACTTACAAGCTTTCTATGGTGATATTTCTGGATATTCCTTTGTCTCCCTCTCAAGTATCTATTTTATAATGGTATGCCAGGGAAACTAAGATTCAAAAGATAGCCAAGCATCTTAACATTATTTCCCACCTTTTACCCATTCCAACCATGTATCAATCCCTGTATCCCAGTGTCCTGTTGTTCCAAGGTTGTGCATACATCATAATTTATCTCTGCCCCACTTAGCCCATGCAAATTAGCCTAACTGTTTTCCCATCTGCCTTGTTCTTCCATTACCAACCCCCTTCTTGTGTGTTGTCCCCTCCCTGGCACCCAAATGATCTTGTGTCTATTCCCTACCCTGTGCTCCACCTTCCCCTCCCTCCCCTCACACCACCCCCCACAGCCTGGTAACCAGCAAAGAATTCCCCTCCCCCCTTTAGTATGGGTTCTTAGTCTTAGTCTTTCATAGTAACGGTCCTAGGCAGTGTTTCTCCTTTTGTGACCTACTAATTTCACTCAACATAATGTCCTCAAGGTCCATCCATGTTATGCGGTGGTTTGCAGCTTCCTTGTTGTTCTTCAAGGTAGCATAATATTCCATTGTGTGTATGTACCACAGTTTGTTTATCCATTCTTTAATTGATGGGCACTTAGGCTGTCTCCATCTTTTTGCTATTGTAAATAGTGCTGCTACGAACATTGGTGTGCATATATCTACTTGTGTTATGGCTCATATTTCTTATGGGTAAATACCAAGAAGAGGAATTTCTGGAGTATATGTTATTTCTATTTCCAGCCTTCTGAGGAAATGCCATATTGCTTTCCAGAGAGGTTGGATCATTTTGAATTATCACCAGCAGTGCAGGAGCATCCCAGTCTCTCCACATCCTCACCAGCATTTATTGTCCACTACTTTTTTTTTTTTTAATCTTTGCTATTATTGCTGGTGTGAGATGATATCTCATTGTTGTTTTGATTTGTATCTCTCTAATGGCTAGTGGATTCAGAAGAGGCCATGGAATGAGAGATATCATTGCTAATGTCTGATGGATCTTGGCTGAAAGCAGAGAATAGCGGAAAGATGTTTACCTATGCTTTATTGACTACGCAAAGGCTTTCGATTGTGTGGATCATGACAAGCTATGGACAACATTGTGAAGTATGAGTACTCCAGAACACTTAAGTTCGAACACTGAATGTTTTAAAATTAAGAAAGGTGTGTGACAAGGTTGTGTTCTTTCACCATACTTATTCAACCTGTATGCTGAGCAAATAATACG
>NW_006408582.1:13094304-13112980 GCF_000296735.1 Chrysochloris asiatica
GCCATGGGCTGCCAAAAGAACCAATAGATCTGTTTTGGAAGAAGTGCAGCCAGAGTGCTCCTTTGAGGCCAAGATGGCTAAATGTAATAATCTCTGATACTTTGGACATATTGTCAGGAGCAAACAGTCGCTGGGGAAGGATATCATGCTTGGTAAGATGGAGGGTCAGAGAAAAGAGGAAGACCCCCAACATGATGATGGATTGGCCAGGTGGCAGCGTTGATGGACTCAAGTGTGGCAGCGCTAGTGAGGTTGGCCCAGGATCGGACATTGTTTCATTCTGCTGTGCATGGGGTCGCTATGAGTCGGTTCCAACTCGATGGCACCTGACAACAACAATGGCTAGTGATCGTGATCATATCTTCATACGTTTTTGGCCACTTGGATCTCCTCCTTGGTAAAGTGTCTATTCATGTCCTGTGCCCATTTTTTAATTAGGTTATTTGTCTTTTTCTTGTAGGGGTGTTGTCTTTTCCTATATATTTTAGAAATGAGTCCCTTGTCTGATGTGTCATTGCAAAAGATTTGTTTCCATTCTATGGGCTCCCTTTTTACTCTTTTGATGAAGTCTTTTGATGCACATAAGTTTTTAATTCTTAGTAAGTCCCACTGATCTATTTTATCTATTGTTTGTGTAAGTTTCAAAATATTTGGTAGTCTGTGTATGTCATGTATTAGAGCTCTCACATTGTTCTCTATTTTTTAATTGATGGTCTTTGTAATTCTTTGATTCACATTTAGGCCTTTAATTCATGCTGAGTTGGGTTTTGCATAAGGCATGAGGTAAAGGTCTTTTTTCAGTCTTTTGCATATCACGTTCCAATTCTGCCAGCAACATCTGTTGATGAGACTGTCTCTTCCCCATGCAATATACTTAGGTACTTTGTCGAAAATCAGTAGGCTGTATGTGGATGGGTTAATTCTGAATTCTAAATTCTGTTCCATTGATTAATGCATCTTTCATTATACCAGTACCAGGTTGTTTTGACCACTGTAGCCATGTAGTAAATTTTGAAATCAGTGAGTGAGAGACTTCCCACCCTTTTCTTCTCCTTAAGCAGTGCTTTGCTTATCCTTGGTCTCTTTCCTTTCCATATAAAGTTTGTAATAATTTGTTCCATCTCTTTGAAGAATGTCATTGGAATCTGGATTGGGATTGCATTATATGTGTAAATTGCTTTGTGCCGTATTGACATTTTCACAATGTTAAGTCTTCCTAACCAGGGCCATGGTACATTCTTCCATTTTTGTAGGTCTCTTTTGGTTTCTTATAGTAGTGTGTTTTAGTTTTCTTTGTATAGGTCCTTTGTTTCTCTGGTTACATTTATTCTTAGATATTTCATCATTTGAGTGGCTACTGTAAATGGTATTACTTTCCTAATGTCATTTTCAGTGCTGTCATTTTTGTTATAGAGGAATCCAACTGATTTTTGTGTATTGATTTTATATCCTGCCACTTTGCTGGATCTTCCAATGAAGTCTAGTAGTTTTTTACTGAGTCTTTGGGGGTATCTATGTCTAGAATCATATCATCTGCAAATAGAGAGAATTTTACTTCCTCTTTGCCAATTTGGATGCCTTTAATTTCCCTATCTTGCCTTATAGTTCTGGCTTGAGGTATAGCTCTTGCTAAGACTTCCAGAACAGTACTGAATAGGAGTGGTGACAAATGGCATCTTTGTCTGGTTCCTGTTCACGGAAGGTAGGCTTTCAGTTTCGCTCCATTGAGAGTAATGTAGGCTGTTGGTTTTGTATATATGCTCTTAATTATGTTGAGGAATTTCTTTTCAATTCCTTCTTTGTTGAGTGTTTTTATCAGGAATGGATGTTGGATTTTGTCAAATGCCTTTTCTGCATAAGTCAATATGATCATATGGTTCTTTTCCTTTTTCTTATTTACATGGTGGATTACATTGATCGTTTTTCTAATGTTGAGCCCTCCTTGCATCCCTGATATGAATCCCACTTCGTTATAACGTATTATCTTTTTGATGTGCTGTTGGATTCTGTTGAGAATTTTTGCATCTATGTTCATTAGGGATATTGGTCTATAATTTTCTTACTTAGTGATATCCTTCCCTAGTTGTGGTATGAGGGTTATGCTTGCTTCATAAATGTGTTAGTTTGTTTTCCATCCTCCTCTATGTTCTGGAATAATTTGAGTAGAATTGGTGACAGCTCTTCCCTGAATGTTTGCTAGAACTCACCAGTGAAGCCATCTGGACCTGGACTTCTTTTGGTTTGGAGGTTTTTGATGACCTGATCAATTTCTTCTTTAGTTACGGGTCTGTTCAGGTTTTCTACTTCACTGTTTGTAAGTTTAGGTAGTTCATGTTTTTCTAAAAATGTATCCACCTCTTCTAAGTTTTCAAATTTGTTGGAGTACAACTTTTCATAGTATTCTGTTATTATCTTTTGATTTCCTTTGGTTCCGTGTGACATCGCCCATGTGGTTTCTAATGTGTGTTATTTGTGTCTTCTCCCTCTGTTCTTCTGTTAGGTTTGCCAATGGTCTGTCAATTTTGTTAATCCTTTCAAAGAACCAGCTTCTTGTCCTGTTGATTCTTTCTATAGTTTTTCTGTTTTCTATCTTATTTATATCTGCTCCGATATTTATTATTTCTTCTCTTTTAGTGGCTGTAAGTTCCCTCTGTTGGTCTGTTTCTAATAGTTGTAGATGCTGTGTTAATGTATTAATTTTGGTTCTTTCTTCTTTTTGTATGTGTGTATTTATTGCAATACGTTGCCCTCTCAGCACCGCTTTTACCATATCCCAAAGATTTTGATATGTTGTGTTTTCATTCTCATTTGTTTCTAGGAACTTCTTGAGTTCATGTTTAATTTCTTCTACTACTGAGTCACTTTTCAGCAGGGTGTTATTCAGTTTCCATGTATTTGACTTTAATTCCTTGTTCCTCCTATTGTTGATTTTGAGTGTGATAGCATTGTGGTGTGAGAAAATGCTTTGAAGTATTATTTTGATATTTGTAAATTTATGGAGGTTTGTTTTATGGCCTAAGACATGATCTATTCTAGACAATGTCCTATGTGCACTGGAAAAGAATGTGTATTGTGCTGTTGTTGGGTTGAATGCTCTGCAAAAATGTATGAAGTCCATTTGGCTGATTGTGTTGTTTAGTTCTTCTGTGCCTTTGTTAAGTTTTTTTCTGGTTGTTATAACCTTTTTTGAAAGCAGTGTATTAAAATATCCCATGCTTATTGTAGATTCGTCTATTTTATTTCTTTCTTCAAATCTATTAGAGTTTGTTTTAAATGTTTTGGAGCTCTTTCATTGGCAGCATTGATATTTATTATGGTTGTGTTATCTTGTTCAATTGTCCCTTTAATCATGACATAATATCCATCTTTATCTATTGTGCTGGTTTTTGCCTTAAAGTTTATTTTATCAGAGATTAGTACTGCCACTCCTGTTCACTTTTTATTGCAATTAGCTTGGTATATTTTTTTCCATTCTTGGATTTATAATCTGTTTTTGTCTCTATGTATGAGATGTGTCTCTTGCAGGCAGCATATTGAAGGATCTTGTTTTCTTATCCATTCTGCCACCCTCCATCTCTTAACTGGTGCATTTAATCCATTTACATTCAGTGTAATTATTGATAGGCATTGATTAATAGTTGCCATTATGTTTCTTTTTTTGTGGTGTTTCTGTTTTCTGTGTTCTGTGAGTCTTCCTTGTTGAGTTCATGCTTTTCGTGTTCTTTCTTGTGAGTTTCTTCATAGTCTTAACATTTCCATGTTCTTCTTGGATTTTCATTTTCTTGGTTTGTTGTGTAGTGTTAATTTTCTTTGATGTTACCTTATAGTCTATTAACTTTTCCCTTCATTTAGTGCAGTCTATTTTATCCTGCAATCTACCTGACCTTCTTACCATTTGGATCTCTGTTCCTACGTGTTTACCTTCTTTTACATTGTAATTGTTTTGATTATAGACTGACCTCCCAGCCTCTCTGAGTTTGTTCTTATAGTTTTATTCTGTTCTCGACTCTCCCATCTGTTGATTTAGTTCTGGAAGGTGCTGCCATATATTTCAATCACTGGTTGTTGTCTGTTCTTGGTGGTTCTCAGTCCACAGAACTCCCTTTAGGCAGGGTTGGCTTTGGAAAAATCCCTTAGCTTCTGTTTATCCTGGAATGTTTTGATTACACAGTTGTATTTCATTGATAGCTTTGCTGGATAAAGGATTCTTGGTTGAAAATGTTTCTTTCTTTCAGAGTTTTATATATATCTCCCCATTGCTTTCTTTGTTGCATAGTTTCTGCTAAGAGATCCGAGCTTAAGCTGACTTGCTTGACTTTGTATGTAATGCTTCTGTTTTCACTAGCAGCTTTCAGTATTCTCTCTTTATTTTTGATTTTGGAGAGCTTGATTATGTCTCAGTGATTTTCTTTTAGGGTCTATCCTTCCTGGGGTTTGTTGAGCTTCTTAAATGTTTATCTTTTCAGTTTTCAGGATGGTAGAGAAAATTTCTTCCAGCAGTTCTTCAACTATTTCCTCTGTGGACTTGTGTGATTCTTCTTGTTCTGAAATGCTGATAATTCTTAACTTTTTCCTCTTCATGTTGTCCAACATGAATCTTAGCACTTCTTTACAATTTTTTATCCTTTTTTCTGTTTGCTCTTCTCTTGGTGGTATTGAGAGATTTGTCTTCCAGTTCACTAGTTATGCCTTCCATTTCTTCTAATCTACACCTTTGCCCTTTCAGTGTATTGTCTATTTCTGATATGCTATTATTGATCATTTGGACCTCTTTCTGTAGGTTTTGAATTGTTTGCAATGCTATTTTATCTTATTTGATTGTTCCTGTAGTGCTTTCCTGACTTCCTTATTTTTCTCAATTCCATTGCAAAGTGTTTTGAAACATTTTATAATCATTTTTCTGAATTCCTTCTCAGGCTTTTCCAGAATGTAGTCCAGGTCTACCTCAATGTCATTTGTCTCAGACATTTTATCTTGTTTCTGGTCATCTGCTGATATGGTCATCTGCTTTTGCTTCTTGGACATGATTGGTGTTTATCTGTGGCCTTAATACTTAAGTGTGTGTTTTGATATGTTTTATGCTTTCTGATTGCCTCCAGGTAGATGTGATCAGGATGTGGGCTTCCCTTTTAACTCTTCTTATTGCTTAACTCAGAGTAGCTTTTACAGTTGTTGTCTTCCTCCCTGGTGTATGGCAGTTGGTATTGTCTCTTGCCTGGATTTTGGTGTTTTATAGAGTGTGATTGTAGTTTGACTATATGGCAGCAGTTACTGTATCTTTTTGGGTAATATAGGGAAAGAATGAGTCCCCCAAAGGTAAAAAGTATAGAATAAAACAGCAAAACAGCAATAGAAGAAACAAAAAACAAAAAAACAAAAAACAACAACAAAAAATTTGATTGGATATTGTAGTCTATAATCGCAGAAAAGGGAGAGGAGGAAGAAAAGAAAAAAAAAAAATCTGTAGACTAATATGTGTATGACTTTAATGCCCTCTTTCAACTTTTTGCCTTCAAAGCCACCTGATAAATTTCATGATGCCATTGTTGGTTGTTATGGCACCTCAGGATTTAATTTAATTTTCAGACTATTTTGTTTTTAAACTCTCTTTCCCTCTCTACACCCCTTATTCTGGCCTTATCACTATTAAAATACAGTTCAAGGCCGGCTCTTGGGCTGTGAATATCTGTGCACAGGCATAGCATAAGAATCCGCCAGTGATGGGGGTGGAGGGTGTCCACTCACTCAGGCTCCCCCTCTTGTCACCAGAATGGAGGTGCACAAACAGTGGGGGGTAGGGAGCAATGAACAGAGAAGGAAATTTTAAAAAATCATAGCAAAGCAAATCCAACAAAGTCTGCCTTTGCTCTGAGGTTCCTGTGGCATTATTCCATCATGGGTCTACTCCGCCACTTCGTCTTGCTGTTTGGTCTTGCCCAAATTGTTGACTCTGACCTGCAGAGCCCAGCAGATTAAAAATTTGTGATTTCTTATTTCTGCTACAAGTACCATTAGCTATACACCTTCAACCTTTAAAAAATATTCCTACCTATGTGGTTCAGAGCTTTGGAGCTCTTCCCTGAACCCTCTTCACCTGGTATTCTGTGGTACTCCTGATGGCTAACTTCACTGCACCTCTACCCTATCCACCATTAAGCCTTGCCTCTCTTAACATTCTAATAGGTAGAAAATCTGACTTTATTTTGTCTCCTATAATGGTTAACACTCTTAACTGCTAAAGAGGTTCAAGTACACCCTCAGACTTCAAGAAAAAAAAAAAAAATCTAACAATCTATTTCCAAAAAATGCAGATACCGAAAATCCTATGCATAGAGCTTAGTTCTACCATGATATATATGAGATAATGATGAGTTGGAGTCAACTTGTTGGCCTCTGGTTAACTGGTTCTTTGCTCCAATTTTGTTTTTGTGAAACACATCTAATTCCTGTCAACTTGTCCCAGGTTGCCAATAACAATGAAAGGGGTGGGGGATGTTGCATACATTAGATTGTTAGTGCAAGCTTACATCATCCTGGAGCACCAGAAATAGTACCTGCCTAAGTGGTGCTGTAGGAGAAGCATTGGACTGCTAAGGTTCATGATTCAAAGCCACCAGCTTCTCCTAGGAAATCCAATACAGAGTTGCTATGAATCAGTACTGACTTGATAGCACTTAACAAAAGCAATATACACTTGGTGATGTAGTGGGTTAAGTGTTGGGCTTCTATCCACAGATTGGTGGTTCAAACTTATCAGTCAGTCTACACAAGAAAGATGAGGCTGTCTGCTCCTGCATAGATTTACTATCTTGGAAACCCTAAGGAGCAATTCTACTCTGTCTCATAGGATTGCTACACATTGGAATTGACTTGATGGCAATGGGTAACATAAGCTTGGAGAAAATATGTGAGCTATAAGTGCTTGACAATGAAAAATTTAAGCAAGTGGACAATCCTTTATAAGAGAACAAGTTTGTGAAGCTGTGTTGAAACAAAATCACAGAGTCGGGAAGTGACTTTCATGACCTCAGGCAGGAGCAGGTAGCAGAATGACACATTAAGAATAAAGGAGAAATAAAGAAAGGAAAAAAATGATAAAATGTTCATTTATAAATATATATATGTAAGAAGGTAAAATGTACTTGTTAAAAATGTTGGCTTGCTTGGCAGAGGAAAATAACTATACATTGGTAAAGCATGTAAGTATATTTGTAATAGGAAACACCTGTAAGATAAGTATATTGAAGCACTTTGAAAAAATATTGTGCTATACATAAGGTATTATTAACACAATGGACTCAGCCACCCCTTACCTAAGATATTTCTTCCACATTTCCCCTTGGCCCTCTCTGTTCAGACTTTGTCCCGATTTCCAACATAATCTAAAGTGCTTTCTCTTAAAAATCATACCCCTCCCCCTAAAAAAGAGCCTTATTTTAATGATTTTTTTTCCACTATCCTACTTTAACTCTCTTCTGTTGCAAAAAAAATAAAGTGTACCTAGCCCTCACTTGCTACATTCATTTATGTATAATCTCTCTTCCTTTCTTTCCCTCACTTCTTAATTCCTAGCAATCTACCTTCTACTAAAATATGCTGTACTTCATGGTTTAATAGCCTCCTTCCAACCACACCCTTTTCTCAACCTTCATCCTTACAGTTTTGTCTGCCTCATTTTGAAAACCCTCATCTTTCTTAACTGTGCCTGGACTTGTCTTTGCACTCTCCCCTTTCTCCATTGCTGTGTTTTCTACTCCCGTCCCCAGTGTCAATATTTTTGAGGTAAAGCTAGCCCTATACTTTAATAAACCAACGCATCCATCAGACCCCTGCAGTTTGGAGACACATTTCAGTTCTCTCCACCCCTTCTAAACATTTAAGGGAATGGATCAGGAATAGCATCCAGGGAAGCCCTATATTGGTATTAGCATTGGTAGGATAGATGCAGAGAATATTAACCCAGAAGACAACATTTACTCTGATAGTCTAATCAGGCTTGGTTAATTTCTGTAACAACTTTGTCTCCAAATACTGTGTAATACTATCATGCTGTTAAGTGCCATCGAGTAGATCCTGACCCATAGAGGCCCAGTATAGGGTTTCTGAGGAGAGGCTAGTGAGTTTGAACCTTGTAGTTCAAACAGCTTTGCAGTCTGGTGCGTTAACCCACAGCATCACACCAGGACTCCTATAGATAGTAAGAAGTCCCTGTGTGCTACCAATGGTTAACATGCTTGGCTGCTAATCAAAAGTTTAGAGGCTCAAGTCCATCCAGGGGCCCCTCTGAAGAAAGACTTGTAAATCTGTTTCAAAATATCAGTCACTGGAAATAAGAATCACTCGGAGGAAGTAGGATAACTGAGGCTATATGAAAGGGATTACAATCATTGAATGAAACGGTAAACGATTTGTTGAATATAAAACTGATGATCTGCTCTCTAAGCCTTCACTCAATTCACAATATACAGTTAAAATAGATAAATAAAAGGAAAAAAAATCCAGCTGCTCAAAACCTTATAGAGCACACATGTGATCATCCTGAGCTGAAATTGATTTGGCCACAATTGGCTATAGACAGTATAACAAATAGCTGTGAGTAAGGCACAGGGCTGAATTTTGATGATTGCGTCCCTCCTTTATTTTCCTAACATTTTCCCTTATAAAGAACAAACTTCAGTTCTCATCACCGTCATATAGGACTAGACAAATGTACAAACAGATTTCTGAAAGCATATAAAACAAAACAGGCCAACAAAAATCCTTTGACATTGAATGCCTTGTGGGAGAATTGGCTGACTAAACGAAAAATTTACCTTTAACTGAAACTTTTGTATTTTTTTAATAGAAAATGCACTACATACTATTTTAGACACCACTGATCTAAGGAAAAAGATGCATGGTCCCTGTTCGCAATAGCTTACTGTATTATTAAAGGGATAGGACATTATTTTTAAAGTAAATAGTAATAGTTTATACTGGCTCTCTATTAAATAGTTACCTAAGATCAGCCAAGATATTTAAATATTTGACTTTCCTTTCTTTTTTTTTGACTTAAGGAATGAGAAGATTGGATGAAATAATCAGCTACCTGATTTCATTCATTTATTCATTCATCTAGTTAGCAAATTTTATCCAGCACTGTATTAGTTGGCTTTTGCTGCCTAACAACCCACTCCAATACGTAGTGACTTAAAACATGTTTATTTCATTTATGATTTGGCAAGACGGCAACTTGAGCTAGGCTTATCTGGGTGGTTCTTCTTGGCTGGGTTCACTGATGCATGTAAACTCAGTTGCCCATCAGTCAAGGTGACTGCTTCTGGAGATTGACTGGCTGTTGGTTAGACCAACCAGCTAGCCTGAGCTTGTTCACATGACAATGTGGAACAGCAAGAGCAACAAGAGGGAAAAATCTCAATGAAAAAACACTCTTCAAGTCTCAGTTTGTATCATGTAGTTATTGTGCCATTGTCAAAAAATAATAACAACAACAAAACAGTCCAGAGTTAAGGAATAGAGAAAGAGACTCCAAACTTGATGAAAAGTGCTAAAATATCCCATTGCAAAGGGGCCTGGAAGGGGGAGAATACATTGTGATCATTTTGCAATCTATCACCAGCATCTTTTGGGCACCAAATCCTTACCTTCAGGTGGCTTGTATTTTATCCTTTCTATCACTGAGTTTCTACTGCTAGCAATTATAAAAATCTAGAGATAAGATTAATCATCAAGCACCTCTCAGAAGTGAAGTGACTTCTTGTTGTGTGCCATTGTGTCAGTTCTGACTTTTAGCAACCCTGTATAGGGTTTCTTAAGAGTGACTGGTGGGTTTGGACCGCCAACCGTGTGGTTATCAGTCCAGTGCTTATCCTACAGCATCACACCAGGGCTCTATGAAGCTATTATGATTAGGTTAATAAGACCTTCTTATATTTTGACCAAACTTTCCCAAACTTTATTTAGCTTTTTCAAAATAGTTTTATTATTAAATGTTTGCCTGAAGGATCTATTTGTAGACCCAAGTGTCAGAATTACTGTGAATGGGCTCCTTTAGAGTTAAGGGAAGAAGTTACTGACTTTGCTTATTGGTGTTTTAACTATGTTGTGGAACAAAAAGCTATTGTCTTCCTGACCAATGAGAACGGCAAAAATAGATCAATTAACAATGCTATCTAAACACACACATTATTCCAATCACAGTGTGAGATATTGCAGGGATAAAATGAAGCAAAATATTATTCCTTCCATCCAGAAGCTTGGCATAAAGTTAGAATAAAATAACACAATTAAGAATGATAAGATGTTGAGTCCACAGTATAACATTTCTCCAGGTGTTCCAGCTGTTCTTACACTATCTACTCTCCATTTCCTGCTGTGTCAAGTGTTCCATAGTAAATTGCCCTGTGGAGAGGAAATGTTACTCAGCCTGACATCACTATGCTCCCTCACACCCTTTCACACATATGCTTGCAACCTCGTATCCCTCACACTCCTGTCATCACCCACAAAACATCCTCCTCCTTTAACCTTCACATCAGCCTACAAAGCCTCATTCTAATTCTCTCATTTAGATAAGAACCCCTCCACACACCAAAAAAAAACAAACAACAAAAAAAAAAAACCCAAAAAAACCCAAACCTTTTGATATTGAGTCAATTCCGACTCTTGGCAACCCTGTGTGTTATAGAGAGAATTGCACCATAAGGATTCCTTGGCTGTAATCTTTATGACAGCAGATCACCAGGCCTTTCTCTCTGATAGTCCTGTGGAGTAGATTTGAACTGCCATCCTTTTTGGTTAGTAGTAAAAGGTTTGCAAACAGGAAAATGAGGGAGAAATGTCATTTAATAAACAAGCAGATAAAAAGTGGAAAATCAATAGCAAATGTTCCTAGTTTTCTTCCTATAAAATATCTCTGAAGTGAAACCAAGTCCATATTAATAATGTCCCAAAAGACAGATGAAGAGAAGGTTTCCTTGTAGAGAGAGCACTTTATTGGGGTAGTGGTTTGAATCCTAAAAAGAGTATGGATTTTTTTTTATTGTATAATTCCAGGCATGACCACTCTGATGAGGGGCTGGGAGGGTGCTTGCTTATGATTCACATGAAAGTCATGAGATATTACATCTCCCTTTATCTTTTCCAACATGGTAAAATTGTAAAATAATTCTACAAAATGTAAACTACTGTATGAACGGGTGAACAACAATATCTAAACAGAAGGTGATACTCAAAATATTTATTGGTTAATGTGGCATTGGCAAGGGCTAATCAAAATGGACAACTAGCCAGTTAGAATAAAAACCAACCAGCATGGTCAGTGCTAACCAGCAGAATGTCAACCCTATCTCAGGATTGCTATGCATGACATAGTAGAGAAAGTGGTACAACCAGTAAAATGGATACATGGAAATGTTTATTGTTGTGTTGGCCCCCAATTTAAAAAAAAAAAAACAACAAAACAGTACTTTCAATGCCATACAAGATTCCTAAAGTTAATATAACATTCAATCACTTAAAAAATAAAACAAAAAACTGTAAAACTTAAAATGTAAAGAAATCATGACCATAATAAAATTGAGTAAAATAAAATTCCAAGTGAATAAAATCTATATTTTAATAATGACATTCCAAAGTAAAATTTAAGCAGTGTTGACAAGGTAGAAGTATAGTGACTATTTAAAAGATGTCTGCTTACTTTCACCTGTAAATTACCATGGCAGTTGATAACCATTTGATGTTTGTCTTTGCTCATTCCAGCTAAACTTTTGTTTCCTAAAGCCTAGTGATTAGAGAGGTTTAAGGAAAGATACTAACACATAAGAAAGACAGCATTATTTTGCAAGTTATAATAAGTCAGATGTGTAGCATTCTAAATTAGTGGCTATTAGAGAAATGAGTGTATGTGAAGGGTTCTTGTACAAGATAGAAAAAGTCTAAATTTAGGCCTGGTAAATGCCTAAAAACTCCAGTGCTAGGCCTGATACATATCTAGGCATGTCTGGCATATGGATGTGTTAGATTTGCCAAGTATCTATTTGAATGAGGGATAAAGAAACCTCCCAAGGGAGAATTCATTTCAAGAGAAGAGACGGTCAAACAGATAAGCATGGACAATGGGGTCAGGGAACGGACAATTCTGTTTGGCATGGTGTTTGTCCATAGAATTAGAGTCCTGTGGGTGTGGTGGGGGTTGCTAGGTATGTTATTGTTGTTAAGTGCCATTGAGTTTGTTCTGATAGCCACCCTGTATAGAGTTTCCAAGGAGTAGCTGGTGAGCTTGGACCACCGAACTTGTAGTTCAAACCAACCTTGCAATCTAGTACATTAATCCACAGTGCAACACCAAGTCTCCTCTGGGAGATAGAATTTAATGTTCCCAATGGTAAAATTAAGGCGCTCTGGCAGCGTAGTGGTTATGAGTTGGGCTGCTAACCTCAAGGTCAACAGTTTGAAACTACCAGCCGTTCTGCAGGAACAAGATAAGGCTTTCTGTTCCCATAAAGATTTACAGCCTTGGAAACCCTATGAGTCAGAACTGACTCCATGGCACATAACCACCACCACCACCAATGGTGAAATTTAGGGACATAAGCTGCATTGCACTGGAACCCAGGTGGTACAGTAGTTAAAGTACTCAGCTTTGAACCAAAAGTAAGGTAGTTTGAATCCACCAGCCACACAATGGGAAAAAAAATGTGGCAGTCTGTTTCCATAAAGATTTATAGTCTTGGAAATCCTATGAAGCAGCTCTACTCTGTCCTTATGGGTCCGGTATATGTCATTATCAACTCAATGGCAATGGGTGGGTTGGTTGGTTGGATTGGTAGATTGTTCTGCCAACCTTTGATACCTCAAGTATTCAGTGTATCAATAACTCTACAGAAGATATCAAGTGAATACAATAGTGCACAACAGATGGCAGTGGTGCCCTGCCAAGGTAGTTGTTGTTGTTGTTGTCAGGTGCCATCGAGTCGGAACCGACTCATAGCGATCCCATGCACAGCAGAACGAAACAATGTTCAATCCTGGGCCAACCTCACTACTGCTGCCTCACTTGACACCATCAATGATGCCACCTGGCCAATCCATCTCATTGAGGGTCTTCCTCTTTTTCTCTGACCCTCCATCTTACCCAGTATGACGTCCTTCTCCAGCGACTATTCCCTCTTGACAATATGTCCAAGTGCCTGTGAATGTATAAACAAAGAATGAGTCAGAGGATGTATACAGCACTGAGCAGAAAAGAGTTCGGTGTTCAACAGATACCACATGATAACTGAATGGACATTTTTGTAAGTGTATATGAGTTTCTGTTAAGAATGCTTGTGCCTGGGTTGGAGACAGGGTACAGGGAAAGGAAGCCCTTTTTTCAGAGTCTGAAATACATAGTTGATTAACGAGAGTGTTGGGATTGAATGTCTCCAAGGCTCAGACCTTCCATCTTGTCTTTTCTTACTCTTTCCCATTTTGTAGGTACTTTCACCTAGCCTTCTGGTTTTGAAGGCTATCTCTATGCCAATGACTTCAATTTTTGCCTCCATTTCAAACCTTTCTTCAGCAGCCCAGAATCATGTACCCAACTACCAGATGTTAACAAACACCTCATACTTTTTTTTTTTTTTATTGTGAATTGAGTGAACGTTTATAGGGCAGATCATCAGCTTTACATTCAACAAATCATATACTTTGTTTCATTACAATGGTTATAATCCCCTCTATGTATCATCAGTTAACAGTATTTCTCTCTATTCATTTTAGCTATTTTTTTTTAACACTAATGCATATATAATAATTCAAATCATCAAAGGACACATTCTGCAAGTCTGCCTTGGCTGCCAGCTCTCAAATCCTCTCTTTTCATGAATCTAGAGCCCTCAGATGCTTCCTCTCTCCATGTCCCCATCTCTGCCTCCATCTCTGGTGTCACTGCTTCTCTGGATAAAGTCCCGCATTCTGCTTGTGCTCTTCTCCATTGATGGTCCTAGGGTCCTCTGTTTCCAGTCTGAAAGATCAACTGCTCCCTCATTTTTGTTACAAAACTTTTACCTTTACAATTGTGACAGTCGCAATTAATCATGATAACCATTACTCACTATTGAATCATAAGAACACCTCATACTTTTGTTATTGTTTTTTTAGGTGCCTTCAAGTCAATGCCAACTCATAGCAACCCTACACACCACAGACTGAAACACTGCCTGGTCTTGCACCATCATCACAATTGTTGTTATGCTTGAGCCCATTGCTTCTGCCACAGTGCCAGTTCACCTTGTTGTGGTTTCCTCCTGTTCACTGAACCTCAATTTACCAAACATTATGTTCTTCTCCTCTTGATAATACATCCAAAATATGAGAGACAAAGTCTCACCTTCTTGATTTCTAGGGAGCATTCTGACTGTAATTGTTCCAACACAGATTTGCTTATTCTGTGGCAATCTATTTGCTTTTAATATTCTTCTCCAACATCATAACTAAAATGCATCTATTCTTCTCTGGTCTTCCTTATTCATTGTCCAACTCTCACATGCATATGATGCTTGGGCTAGGCACGCTTTAGTCCTCAAACTGATATCTTTGCTCTTGAACATTTTAAAGAGGTGCAACAGATTTGCCTAATGCAATACATTGTTTGGTTTTATGACTGCTGCTTCCATGAGTGTAGATAGTGGATCCAAGCAAAATAGAGTGTTTAACAATTTCAGTCTTTTCTAGGGTTATCATGATATTATTTATTGGTCCTGCTGTGAGGATTTTTTTTTTTTTTTAATTTACACTGGGGTGCAATCCATACTGAAGGCTGTGGTGGTCTTTTATTTTCATCAATAAGTATTTTAAGTCCTCTTCTCTTCCAATAAATAGTAGGTTATTAATGAGGGTTCCTCCAATCATGATGCCACATTTTTCATTATGTAATGCAGCTTCTTTGATTATATGCTCAGCATACAGAGTGAATAAATATGGTAAAAGAGCACACCTCTCCTGATTTTAAACCATTCAGTATCCCATTGTTCTGTTTGGATGACTGCATCTTAGTCTATGAACAGATTCCTCATGAGCATAATTAAGTGTTCTGGAATTTCCATTTTTCACAATGTTATTCATACTTTATCATGATCACACAGTCAAAAGCCTTTGTATAGTCAAATTGGTTGGCCAGGTAACTGTCTTCCAAATTTCTTGGCATAGATGACTTAGTGTCTTGTTGAAAGATATCCATTTGCATTCTGTCAATTACTGGAGATTTGTTTTTCACCAGTGCCTTTGCTGCTTGGACTTCTTCCTTCAGTACCATCAGTTCCTGATCATATGCTACCTCTGGAATAGTTGAACATCAATGATTTCTTTTTATACAGTGACTCTGTGTATATCTTCCAAATACTTTGATGCTTTCTACATCATTCATTATTTTGCTCATAGAATTCTTCAATATTCTAATTCAAGGCTTGAATTTTTTTCTTCAATTCTTTCAGTTTGAGAAATGCTGAGTGTATTCTTCCTTTTTGTTTTTCTAACTCCATCCAGGTCTTTGCACAGTTAGTAATAATAATAAGAATTTGTCTTCTTAAATGGCACTTCAGAATTTTCTGTTCAGTTCTTTTACTTCCTCATTTCTTCCATTCTCTTTAGCATCTCAATGCTAGAGAACAAATTTCAGAATCTTTTCTGACATCTATTTTGTTTTTATTTATTTATTCCTGTATAATGTCCTTGATGTCATCCCACAACTCTACTGGTCTTCAGCAATTATTGTCTAATGAATCTAATCTGTTCTTAAAATGGTGTCTAAATACAGGTAGGATATTTTCAAGGTCATTTTTGCTCTTGTGAACTTGTTTTAATTTTCTTTAGTTTCAACCTAAACTTGCATATGAGCAACTGATGATGTGTTCTTCAGTTTGCCCCTGGCCTTATTTTGGCTGATGATGTTGATTCTTTCTGGAGTCCTGGTGTAGGCTGTAGTGTAAGCACTAGGTTGCTAACTGCAAGGTCAGTGGTTCAAGCCCACAAATCACTCCTTGGAAAACCTTTACAGGGTCACTGTGAATTAGAACCAACTCCATGGTACAATAATAATATTGAGCTTTTCCACTGTCCCTTCCCACAGAAGTTATCAATTTGATTCCTGTGTGTTCCATCTGGTGAAGTTCTTTATATTATTGAAAAAAAGGTATTTGCAATGATAAGTCATTGGTCTCATAAAATTCTTTCATGCAACCTCCAGTATCATTTTTATCACCAAGACCTTATTTTCCGACTACTGATCCTTCCACTTTGTTTCCAATCTTTGCATACAAGTCAACAGTAATTATCAACCCATCTTGATTGTATGTTTAATAAAATTTCAGACTAAACAAGTTTGTAGAATTATTCAATCTTATCATCACTGGCTTTAGTGGTTGGTGTATAAATTTCCATGGTTGTGGTGTTAACTGGTCTTCCTTGTTGGCATATGGATATTATCTTATAACATACAATATTGTACTTCAATGTCCTTTTTGATGGTGTGCCATCCCACTTCAATTTATTGTTCTGGCATGGTAAACCATGTGACAATCAGATTCAAAACATCTGATGCCAGTCTACTTCAGCTCACTAATGCCTAGGATATCAATCTTTATGTGATCCGTTTCATTTTTGGCAACTTCCAGTTTTCCAAGATTCATACTTTGTGCATTCCATATTCTAATTATTAATGAATATTTGCAGCTGTTCTCCTCATTTTGAGTTATGCCCCATCAGCAAATGAAGGTCCTGAAAATTTTACTCCATTTGTGTCATCATGGTCTACTCTACTTCAATGAGGAAGCAATTCCCCAGTTATATTTTGAGTGCCTTTCAAGATGGGGGGCTCATCATTTGGCACTATATCTGACAATATTCTGGTGCTATTCATAATATTTTCATCTTCTGGCACTCCGTCTGACAATGTCCCTCTGATATTCATAAGGTTTTCAGTGGTTAAACATTCAGATGTACTCCTCCTCTCCTTATTCCTAGTCTGTCTTAATCTGTAAGCTCCACTGAAGCCTGTCCACCAAGGGTGACCCTGCTAGCCTTTAAAATACTGGTAGCATAGAGTTCTGGTTTTGGTGGGCAGCAGAGACAGCCAGGTAGGAAAGACTCAGTGGGGGAAGGATTGAAAACCCAGAGAAGCTGCACACATGGAATACCACCAGAGCTGTGGATCTAGCATAAGATACAGGGTGTCAGATTCTCACATGCACAAGTGAAAAAAATCACAATATAAAGGAAAATACTGTGAGTTAGGAAACACTTGAGATGGGACTCCCTCTGTGGCCACCCTACCTGGACAGAGTTCAGAGGGCAGGGCTACAGCCAGACCATCACAGGGAACCAATGCTAAAAGCTGTGCAGTGACATTTGCAAAAGGAGGTGCAGGGGATTTTACACATTTTTTCCTCCTCTTCCTTGTTGCACCTTCTTTGCCCATCCAGGAGGCCTTCAGGTGGGTGGGTGCACCCCCCCCCCCCCAAAAAAAAAAAAGTCCAACACTGAGCCCATAGTGTTCCCACGGCACAGAGAGGAAGAGCTTGGTGGCTGTTTATGACATAAACCTGTGGGTCCCAGCCCTAAAACTAACTTGTGTGGAACCCTTTACTCAGGCCTATACAGCAAGAAAAAACCTGGTCTGGCCTGAGACAAACCATATGAACAATCTAAAATTTTGAGAATTATGTTGTGCACATGCAGGTACCTAACGGAACTTCATAGACAAAAATAGTAGACAATATTTCTTCCATTAACTTCTCAATATCTATCTGCATACCTCTACAGTGGTGACTAGAGGAGGGACCTGAGCAAGCAGACACCTCCACCCACTGCTAGAGGGTTCTATGGTGCACATGCACTGCCTGTGTAGCAAGGTGACTGGCCAGGTGCCCACAGTTTTATTTTTGTTTCAAAGTGGTGGTTTTTGTCTCTGCTTTTATATTGCTTCCGATCTTGGTCCTTTTGATCATAAATTTTTCCTGGAAGTGGGAGCTTTTTTCTCCCTACATTACCCAAGAATAATCAGCAATCATGGCCATATAGCCAAGCTACAAGCATACCCCATAATATTCCATCATTTAGACAAGAGCCAATAACAGCTGCTAATCATTGCATGCAAAAATGGAAGCCTATCTCCTGATCATATCCACAAGAAGATACCCAGTAAGCTTAATAACACAACAGTAAACAACCATTTAAGCATTAAAAACCCTACATAGCCACTGGCTATGACAAACAAAAAACAAGAAAAGATCTCAAAACATGTCCCAAAACAGAAAAGAGTAACTGAGACAAATGAGCTGGAGACAGACAAAGACTCCCCAGAAAAGGAAGAGCAGGTTTTGGATTTGCCTGAGAAAGAATTCAGAAGAATGATATGGAAACAAATTCAAATGCTCTGAAAAGGGGTGGAGGAAAACAAGGAAGAAGTCAGGAAAGTACTACAAGAGCAACCAAACAAGATTAATACAGCATTGGAAACAATTCAAAACCTGCAATAGACAATAAAATATCAGAAATGAGCAATACACTGAAATGGAAAAAGAGCAGAATTAAAAGACAGATCCAGAACCAATGAACTGGAAGACAAATCTCTCAATACTGCTAAGATAGAAGAACAAGCAGAAAAAATTATGAAAAAATCTGAAGATAGTCTAAGACT
>NW_006408582.1:13113080-13212180 GCF_000296735.1 Chrysochloris asiatica
TGGATTTGCCTGAGAAAGAATTCAGAAGAATGATATGGAAACAAATTCAAATGCTCTGAAAAGGGGTGGAGGAAAACAAGGAAGAAGTCAGGAAAATACTACAACAGCAATAAAACAATATTGATACAGAATTAGAAACAATTCAAAACTGCAAAGGAGGTCCAGATGATTAATAATAAAATATCAGAAATGGACAATACACTGAAAGAGGAAAGGAGCAGAATAGAAGAGATGAAAGCCAGAACTAACGAGTTGGAAGGCAAATCTCTCAATACTGCAAAGACAGAAGAGCATGCAGAAAATTATGAAAAAATCTGAAGATAGTCTAAGACTCATGCTGGATAACATGAAGAGGAACTACTTAAGAATTATTGGCATTCCAGAACAGGAAGTATCAGAGCAGTCCACAGAGGAGATAGTTGAAGAGCTTCTGGAAGAAAATTTCCCTAAAATCTTGAAAGATCAGAAGATAAACATTCAAGAAGCTGAACACACCCCAGGAAGGATAGACCCTAAAAGAAGATCACCAAGACATATCATAATGAAACTCTCCAAAATCAAAGACAAGGAGAGAATTCTAAAAGCGGCCAGGGAGAAAAGAAGTGTAACTTACAAAGGCAAGCAAATCAGATTAAATTCTGACTTCTCAGCAGAAACCATGCAGGCAAGAAGGCAATGGGGAGACATACACAAAACCCTAAAAGGATAAAAAAAACTGCCAACCAAGAATCATCTAGCCAGCAAAACTATCAATCAAATACAATGGTGCAATCAAAACATTCCAGGATAAACAGAATCTGAGCGATTTTGTCAAAAACAATCCAGCACTTCAAAACATCGTAAAGGGAGTTCTTTCGACTAAAAACCAACAAGAACAGAGAACAACCAGAGATTGACAGGCATGGCAGCACCACCTGGAACTCAATCAACAGCAGAATTCAGGACAGAACAACATTACAGCAAGAAACTCAAAAAAGCTGAAAGGTCAACTGATGATCAAAATACTATCAATGTCAAAGAAGAGATAAATGTAGGATCCAGGTAGTAAGGATGTCCGGTAGATTATAGGATACAATAGATTGTTTTAAATGGAGAGAAAAGTTAATAGACTATAAGGTAACCCCAAAGAAAGTTAACACTTCACAATTTACCACAAAAATGAACTTCCAAGCAGAACAAGCAAACATAAGAAAGACAATTATAGACCAATATCCCTCATGAGCATAGATGCAAAAATTCTCAACAAAATCCTAGCCAACAGAATTCAACAACACATCAAGAAAATACTACATCATGACCAAGTGGGAATCATATCAGGGATGCAAGGATGGTTCAATATTAGAAACACAATCAGTGTAATTCACCATATAAATTTTAAAAAAGAAAACAACCACAAAATCATATTGATTGATGCAGAAAAGGCATTTGACAAAATTCAACATCCATTCCTGATAAAAACACTCAACAAAGTAGGTATTGAAGGGAAATTCCTTAGCATAATTAAGAACATAGATACAAATCTAACAGACAACATCACTCTTAATAGAGAGAAACTGAAAGCTTTCATTTTGCAAACCGGAACCAGAGAAGGATACCCTTTATCACCTCTCCTATCCAGTATTGTGTTGGATGTCTTAGCCAGAACTTTAAGGCAAGATAGGGAAATTAAAGGCATACAAATTAGCAAACAAACAAGCAAAAAACCTTTCTATTTGCAGATAATATGATCCTAAAGGTACTCTGGTAGCGTAGTGGTTACAAATCGACTGTGAACTGCAAGGTCAGCAGTTTGAAACTACCAGCTGTTCCGCGGGAGAAAGATGAGGCTTTCTGCTCCCGTATAAAGATTTACAGCCTCGGAAACCCTGTGCAGGGTCGCTAGGGGTCGGAACTGACTCGACGGCACTTAACAACAACAACATACATAGAATACCACAAAGACTCAGCAAAAACACTATTAGAACTCACTGGAAGATTCAACAAAATAGCAGGGTACAAGATCAACATAAAAAAATCAGTTGGATTCCTCTATACTAATAATGACAACCTGAAAAGGAAATTAGGAAATCAATACCATTAACAATAGCTGCCCCAAAGTGAAATATTTAGGAATAAATCTAACCAGAGAAAAAAAAGACACATACAAAGAAAACTATAAAACACTAATACAAGAAACCAAAAGTGACTTACAAAAATGAAAGAATATAGCATGTTCCTGAATAGAAAGGCTTAACATTGTGAAAATGTCAATATTACCCAAAGCAGTCTACAGATAAAATGCAATCCTAATCCAGATCCTAATGCATTCTTTAAAGTGATGGAAAAAACTATTACAAACTTTATATGGAAAGGAAAGAGTCCACAGATAAGCAAAGCAATGCTTAAGAAGAAGAACAAAATTTGAGGCCCTCACTCCCTGATTTCAAAATTTACTGCATGTCTACAGTGGTGAAAAGTCTGATACTGGTACATTGAAAGATACATAGATCAATGTAACAGAATTGAAAATCTAGAAATTAACCCTTCTACATACAGCCAGCTGATCTTTGACAAAGGACCAAAGTACATTGAATAAAGAGTAGATAGTCCCTTCAACAGATAATGCTGACAAAACAGGAAATCAATATGCCAAAGATTGAAACAAGGCCTTTATCTCATACTATATACAAAAACCAACTCAACATGTATTAAAGACCTAAATGTGAATCCCAGAATAATAAAGGGTATAAATGAAGAAAAAATAGGGGCAAATTAAACGGCTTTAATACAGGGCACACATAGACTACCAAACATTGTGAGAATTGCACAAACAAAAGAAGGTAAAATAGATGATTGAGACATACTGAAATTAGAAAGTTATGTGCATCAAAATATTTCACCAAAAGAGTAAAAAGGGAGGCCACACAATGGGAAAAAATATTTTGCTGTGACAGACAAGGAACTAAACTCTAAAATCTATAGGAAACTACAACACCTCTACAAGAAATAGACAAATAGCCCAACTAAAACATGGGCACAGGACATGAACATACACTTTACCAAGGAAGACATTCAGGCAGCCAACAAACATAAGAAGAAATGTTCGCCATCATTAGTCATTGTTGTTGTTGTTAAGTGTTGTCAAGTCAGTTCCGACCCATAGCGACCCTGTATAGGGTTTCCGAGTGATGCAAATCAAAGCAATGAAGTTAAAAAAATCAGAGGACAATAAATGCTGGGGAGGATGTGGAAAGACTGGGACCCTCCTACATTGCTGGTGAGAATGTAAAATGGTTCAAGAGCCAATGGTATGGTGCTTCCTCAGAAAGTTGGAAATAGAAATACCTTGTTATCCAGCAACTCCTCTACTTGATATATATCCACAAGAAATATGAGCCATAACATGAGTAGATATATGCACACCAATGTTCATAGCAGCACTATTCACAATAGCAAAAAAATGAAGACAGCCTAAGTGCTCATCAGTAGAAGAATGAATGATGAACTTTGAAAACATTATGCTGAATGAAATTAGTCAGTCACCAAAGGACAAATAATGCATAAGACCATTACTATAAAACCTTAAAAAAAATTGTTGATTAACAGGGTGGGAGGGAGGGGATGGTAGAACACAGGTTAGGGGATAGACATATCATAGTTCAGGTGTTGGGGAGTGCAATATATGAGGAAGAGGGGGGACAATAAGCAAGAGGGGTCATGGAAGAACAAGGTAGATAAGGGAACACTTAGGTATGTTTCCATGGGCTAAATGGAATAGAGGTAAATAGTGATGCATACTCAACCTTGGAACAACAGGGGTCTGGGATATAGGGATCAAGGCACAGTCTGAATGGGTAGAAGAGGGGAAATAATATTAAGATGTTTGACTGTCTTATGGATATTGGTTTCCCTACCTACTATTGCAAAATTAACACTTGAATGGGATAGAAAGGAATATTGGGAAATATGATTACAGAAAGCTTATAAGCCCATCCTCATCCTGTAACTGATTGGAATACCTAAAATGGATTCTAGAATTTTCCCAGTGAAATGGGCTTCTTGTGGAACCTTTGAAGTACATAGGACCTTAGGTGGAATCCTGAGCCTGATTCAGAACCTTATGAGGTGGGACATGCCCACTTGAAAGGACATGCAGATCAGTCCAGAGTAGTAGGTGGAGGGCCAGAAGATATAGTTTTACAAGAAAGACCAAAAGGAAAAACCAAAAACAAGCAAGCTGTTCACCAGGGACTCATCAAGGCAAGTAATCAAGTACCTTCAGGACAAACACCCCTCCATGACTGAAACTCAGGGGGAACACATGAACAGGCATATAAGCTCACTGGCGACTGCATTGGTCTACATGTGAATGGAATTGGGAGAAAGTCAGTAACGAAGATTTGCACTGAGTTCTGAGTCTACTCCATAGACTTTTGTCGACCTTGAGATGGGAGAGAAAAGGAAGGGCTGGTTGATCTGAAGTGTGAGAAGACTTGGGAACTCCTAAGCCCATGGACATTGACCTAGCCCTCAGAGGGCTAGAGCTGAGAGTAAAGCATCCAGCTGATATGAAGCGGCGGGAGATGCACAAGAATGTGCAAACTTGCAAATAATACCCATTTGATCTAGCTTCGATGGCTTGATGACCAGAGCTCAAACAGAACAAGATAAAGAAATTTGATAAAGGAAGCAAGTGTAAATTGCTACAATTTGATGAACTTGACCTATACTTATAGATATTGTTGTTGTTGTTATGTGCCATGGAGTCGGTTCCAACTCATAGCAACCCTGTTCAGGGTTTCCAAGGCTGTAAATCTTTACAGGAACAGAAAGCCTCATCTTTCTCCCACAGAACAGCTGGTAGTTTCGAACTGCTGACCCTGGGGTTAGCAGCCCAATTCATAATCACTACACTACCAACCATGAGGGAAGGAGTCTTCACATCAAGGATCAAGCCTATCCCCTCAGTATACAGGGTTGATAAGGACAGGCAGCTTAGACGTTGGCTACTTAAAATGGGGGCAGGGGCTATAAAGGCACAAAGTGGCTTACAAGTTTTCAAGAGGGAATTTAGTTTCCAAATGTGCAGGGAGGAAGGTAGAATCCCCTCTAAATAGTTTTCATCCTGTCTACATGGTGAAGGGAGATGGGGATAGGATTCTTTTGATTCAATAATTAGTAATTATTATTATGATTAATTATGATTGTCACAACTATAAAGGTAAAAGTTTTGAAACATAAGGGGGGGAGTAGCTAAGCTTACATCCCCTAACAGAGGAACCTAAGACCACCAAGAAAGAAGACCATGAGTGGAACACGGGGCCCTAACCAGAGAAGCAGTGACACCAGAGATGGAGGCAGAGGTGATGACATGGAGAGATAGAGCAGCTGAGGACTCTAGACTCATGGAAAGAGTAAGGCTGTGTGCTGGCAGCTAGGAGGCTGGCTTACAGAATGTGTCCTTTGATTTTTTTAAATGATTATATATACTTGTGTGCTTTTGTGTACATCAAAACAATAACACACACAAAAAAAAATAGAGGGAATATAAGCAAATACTGTTAAATGATGATGCATGGAGGGGATCATAATCATTGCAATGACACAAAATATGATAGGATGAGTGCAAACCAATGTTCTTCCATGTAAACTATCAAAGAATTCACAATAAAAGCTTTAAAGAAAAAAAGATAATGGATAATTAAAAGATAATTTTTTTCCACAAACTTTTTGAAGTTATTTTGTAAATATTATGAATAATCACTTGTTCTAGCATTAATTGTTGAAAAGAATAGCCTTTCTTCATTGGATTCATTTAATATGTATGGCAAAATCCAATTGAGTATATATACACACACACACACAAACACATATGCCTACTTTTGGACTTAGGAGCTCTGGTAGCGTAGCAATTACGAATCGGGCTGTGAACCACAAGGTCAGCAGTTCCAAACTACCAGTTGTTCTGCAGGAGAAAGAAGAGGCTTTCTGCTCCCATAAAGATTTACAGCCTCAGAAACCCTGTACAGGGTCACTATGAGTCGGAACCGACTCCATGGCACATAACCAACCAACCAACCAACTTTTGGACTATTCTGTCTTGAGTACTATAGTTTATAGTAAGTCTTGAAATTAAAAAATATTTAACTCCTACAATGTTTCCCTTATTTTTAAATATTGTTTTAGGTACTGTAAATCCATTATATATAAATTAAGTGCAAACTATAAAGTAACTTTTAGAATCAAGCTATTTCTTTCCTCATAAAAGCCTGCTATAGTTTTGATTGGATCTGCACTGAATCCATTTATCAATAAGGAAGAACAGATATCTTAGGAAATTGAGGCTTGCAACCTATAAACATGATATTTCTATTTACTTAAGTCATCTTTTAATTTCCCTAAGCAATCTTTTAAAGATTTTCAGTTTACAGGCAAGCATATAAATATTAAGTTTATTATTATACATTTGATGTGTTTTATGCTATTGTAAGTGGAATAGCTTTATATTTCTTTCTCAAAGTGTGCATTGCTATTATATAAAAATAAAGTGAGTTTTGAAAATTGGCTTTGTATCTTATGACCCTTATAAAGTATCTTTTATTTCCATCAGTGTATAAATTCCTTTGAATTTCCACATATACAAATATCATGTCTATAAATAAAGACAGTTTTACATCTTGTTTCCATTCTTTATGTGCTTTATTTCTTTTTCTTGCCCTACTTTGCGGGCTAAGACCTCAAGTACAATGTTTAACAGAAATGGCGAGAACAAATATTCTTGTCTAATCCAAATCTTATGAGAAAGAAATGTACATTTCACCGTTAAGTATGAAGTATCAAGTACTTTCTGACTCATAGTGACCCTGTGTAGGGTTCCTGAGGAGTGGCTGGTGAATTTGAACCACCGAACTTGTAGTTCAATCCAATCTTGAGGTTGAGTGCTTATCCTAAGGTGCCACACCAGAACTCCAAGTACGATGCTATGGGTAAATTTTATGTAAATGTCCCTTTTCAGCTTAAGGGGTTTCCTTCTCTTACACGTTTGCTGAGATTTTTTATTATGAATCACGGTTGAATTCTATCAAATGCAGTTTCTGACTTCATTAAGAAAATTGTATTTCTTCTTTATTTACCTATCAATGTGTTGTATTATACTCCTGGGATATACCCACTTTGCCATAATGTGATATTGTTTTTATATAATTTTGATTTGCTTTGCTAATGTTTTATAATTATTGCACTTATGAGAGAAATATGTCTCTAATTTTTTTCCAGTAATACATTAAACAAGTTTTTTTTAATTATTATTAAGGTGATGCTGGCTTCTTTTATGAGTTACAAGTGTTATCTCCACTGTTTATAAAGAAGTTGATATAGATTGTAACTATTTTGTAGAATTTCATTCGATAACTTTACTAGTTTCAGCTTTCTCATCTATAAAATGAGGACATCACTTCTCTTTTTTGTTGTTACATTTGGGAAATATGTTTGACATTAAAAGCATGTGGAGTTTTATAATAGGTATTACAGCTATCCATCAGCAACACTGATAACTAATAATTAGTATGGGGTTTTACAATGCTCTTGCTTGAACTAGCTTTTATGGAATATCTGATAGATTTCATGAGCAAATAAGATTCAAGTAGACTTGTAGAGAAGAGTCTCAACATGGATTCTCTGCAAGTCTGATTCTAACTGAGAGCTCAAATGCTTAATAAACTTGTACATATATTTTAATATTTTCAATGATAAAGGTTTGTTGTTAGTGTTAAGTTCCCTCGAACGTTTATTACAAATATATGCAAAAGACAAAATAAAATATTTTACTATAGAAACCAACCATAATCCTATTATCTAGACAAAATCAAATTAGCTTTGTGTCTTACAGTCTTCTTTTAAATAAATATTACATATAAACATTGTTAAGTGTTGTTGAGCCAGTTCTAACTCATAGTGACCCCGTACAGGGTTTCCAAAGAGTAGCTGGTGGGTTTGAACTGCCAACCTTGTGGTTAGCAGTCCAGTGCTTGTCCTATAGTGCTATACCAGGGCTCTATTATATATAAATAGATCAATAAACAGATATATGTGGTGCTAGCGTAGTGGTTACAAATCGGACTGTGAACCGCAAGGTCAGCAGTTTGAAACTACTAGCTGCTCCACAGGAGAAAGATGAGGCGTTCTGCTCCCATAAAGATTTACAGCCTCGGAAACCCTGTGCAGGGTCGCTATGAGTCGGAACCAACTCCACGGCACATAACAACAACAACAATAGGATAACCACTAGACTGCAAACCACAAGGTTGGTGATTCAAACCCACCAAGCACTCCTCGGGTCTTTATGAGTCAGAAACAACTTGATGGCCCTTAACAACGGTAACAACCATATTGCTATTATTGATTGTCATCTATAATAGATGCATGCAGAGTAGAATTTCTCCATAGGGTTTTCAAAGCTGTAACATTTCAGGAGCAGATTGCCAAGTCTGTGTTTCAAGGCACTCCTGGGTGAACCTGAACCACCAATTTTTCAGCTAGTGTTCAAGCATTTAACTGCTTGTGCCACACAGGGACTCCAAATAGATATAACTCATATCGTTTTAATAAGACCTAAGTACACATGGAGTTCTGGTGTGGTGCTGTGGGTTAATACGCCAGACTGCAATGCTGTTTGAACTCCAAGGTCGGTGGTTCAAGCACACAAACTGCTCCTTGGAAACCCTATGCAGGGTCGCAATGGGTCAGAATTGACTTGATGGCACTACACAACAACAAATACACATACTGCTTTATACTGTTACATGAAATGACTTTTTGACTTAAGGTTCAGGACCCTCTGTCCAAGCCAGTACTCTTCTCAGGGCCTGCACTACCTGGGAGAAGGCAGGCTGAAAATGGATCTTAAGAGTCCATCTGATGTATGGACTCAACCTTCAGAAAGGTGTGTAGTAGCGGAATCCTCCATGAGTCTAGTCTGTCCAGCATTGTGAAACCGGTCAATTGACAAGGGCCTCTGAATGTCCATTTCAGAACTTATAAGGCATTGCAGTAAATTAGATAATAGCATGCATAAGCATCTCTCTCCTGGCCAATTACTGGGTTCTCTGTATGAACAAATTATTCTCAGAAGCATCTGGCATAGAGGTGCTCGTCGTTCGTGCCATAATTACCTGCCTGTGAAGATCAACTTGGAGTTGTGTGAGTATTTCTAATTCTGTCATCAAAACTCAGTGTGAATCTGAGTCTGTGCACTGAACAATTTGATTTTAAGACAAAATGCCTATAGTGTAAACCAGCAAGATGAATTTCTCTGAACAAACTATGCAAGATAATTATCTTCTCAGTTCCCTTTGGGTATTATTTTCACAGAAATTCAAGTTACATGTGTCCAACTTTCTCTAACCTGACTCTGAAATTCTTATTCCTTGCAAAGAAAGACTAGCTTTTTAATTTCCAAGTAACCATCACCTCCCCCCAACCAAAAAAAAACAAAAAACACTACCCCGTTTGAATACAGGACAGATCCCAAGAAGGATGAAGTAAGGAGAGATCCTCTTCAGGCACTGTAAGATAGGGACTGCGTTAACAAAGGGAGGGGAGGGGAGAAAGGAAAAGAAGAAACTGATTCCAAGTGAATTCAGCAAAAGAAGCCTGTGATTCAGCAAAAGAAAGCCATGAACAATTATGTTTAGTTCACAGACACGCATAGAACTGCAGATGGGAAGACTGCTCTCTAACCTCAACCCTCTCTGCCAGCCAGGAGCAAAAACATTACTCATACACTACTCTCTCTTTCTTTCTTTTTAGGAAACCCAGCTCCAAGGAAGAGCCCCATGCTGCCTAAAGGAAGCTACCTATGAAGAAAAATGAGAACAATTAAGCTCTAAATCTGTACAAGAAACTTTTAACAGCTGAGACTCTAAAAAACGAAAATGGAGATAATGCTAATGATTATATTTTATAGCCTCAACATGCCTTGCATCTGGAAAGGTTCCAAAGCCCTCAGCAGATTGTCACATTGATAGAAGGGGCCCCTGCTGAGATGCAGCTGCTTCTGGTGAAGAGCCAGCAACTGGGGAACAGCTGCATATCAATCCCCAGCAACATGCAGGGCAGGAAATCAAGAGAAACTGCCTACAAGGGCATCCCTTAAACTTGGAGCCTCCTTCCCTTTCTCTAAATATTCAGAAAGGCTGAAGCATCACATTTGCCAGCTAACTGAAATGTAATAGAAGCTTAACTCTATAAATTTTGGGGAAGGAGACAGGACCGTCAATTTTTATAGTTAGCTGAAGGGTTTTGCCACATTTAGACACCACCTTTCTCTCTCTCTTTCACTCTATTCTCCTCCTTTATTTCTGCTTTCTCTCTCTGTTTTCTTTCTCCCTCTCTTCAACTTTTTTCCCCAACTTGGAATTGTTCATTATTCAAAGTGTCAAAACAAATGACCCAGGTAAATCTAGAATGGAATCCAGTCCAAATGAGTTATAAGGTACAAACTGTGCCTAACACTGAGATGAACATCTTCAATTCAGTGGCATAGACCTTGCCATCAAGATACTTACCATCTTGGCCTTAAGTGCTATTATGTCAGTTTCAACTCATAGTGAACCTGAACAGAGTTCGTAGGTGTGGCTGGTAGATTTGAACCTCCAACCTTGTAGTTAGCAATCCAGTATTATCCTACAGTGCTACACCAGGACTCCAAATATTAAGATTCTTAACATCTTATAATAATATTTATTATAACACTTTGTGGAGTTCCTGGGTGGTGTTTTAACAACAGAAAGGAGGAGAAAATGGTGTGGGAGGAAGAAGTGGATTCTAAGTGAATTCATTGAAAGAGTGGTTAAAATGGTCAGTTAATGTACTCAGATGCTCACTGAAAGGTTGGAAGTTGGACTTCACTCAGAGGTGTCTTGAAGAAAGGCTCGACAATCTACTTTTTATAAAAGTTAGATATTGAAAATTCTATAGCACATAATTCTGTCTTTACATACATGAATCGCCATAAATTGGAATCATTTCTATGGTAACTGACTTTACAATAATTGCATTTCCAGGGGTGCAGAATACATGTCTTCTGCACAGGCAAAGGAAGACACAGAGAAGCGGTGACAAACATAAATGTCTATGGGGCCAGCTGAGAGGAACCACAATGCTACAGTAGGGAGTGGTGAAGCCTGCAGTGAACCTGAGAGCATGAACTCATGTGAAAGAATTTAACACTGAAACATTAGAAAATGTTTATTGGGCAAAACAAATAACCCTTTAGGCAAGACAGAGCCATAGAACCCAGTCTGTGACCCTGCATAATTATTTTAATGGTATGCTGTCTTTTTTTTTTTTTTTTAAAGAGAGGTAAAAGGAATCAAAATTATATGGCCTTGATAAAAATAAATAAATAAATAAGCCAACGTAAGGTCTTGATGAATAAAACATGATGAAGTTAATTTTAAATCCCTTTTCTGCTATCTATCATCTGAAGAATTTTCCATTGTCCTTGTACAATAGTGGAAGTTATCACATTAGGGATTTTTCACCTCATCTATAAATAGCTCACCCATAATCTAGAAAATGACAGACAGCCTACTTTCATTATTTCAGCCTGTCTTTGATTATGAAAACACCATTTCCGGGAAGTCCAAACTGCCACAGCAATACAGCTGTCAATGAATCTGAGATTCATATGTTGGGCAAATGTTGCAAACAGGAGGGTTGCTATGTTCAGCCTTATTCTGATTTGGCAGAAAAAGGAAAAAAACAGAATGAAAACTGACACCAACTAGAAATATATCTTGACAGCTAGAACTAAGTGTTATTACCAAAATCAGGAGTCAGAATGGTCGACGCTGTTCTCTACAGAGTCCCTAGGACTCATCAGCCAAGAGATAAAGTCAACATACTACAAAGATTTATACTGGTGAATTGTATTTATAGTTAAAGTTATTTGTTTCTGTTAATTTAATTATCCCTTATCTGGTAAAACTATTTAAGGAAATAGGAAGTTTTAGCATAAGATTGGAATATTATTTTCAATTAAAGAGAAGTTATCACTAGCATGGAGATGAGAAAAGAGAACTGTAAACTGAAGACATATATTTAGTCATATAGACAAGACCGAGGTCAGTGCACATTATGAGACTTGGTCATAGTCCTACAAGCACCCTGTTGTTCGCTGTATCCCCCAAACAACACTTGACTACACAACATGCTAATAGATCAAGCTCAATTCTATCCCAGAGTGTGGCCTAACACTGAGGATTATTTGTGACTAATAACAGTTACAAAAAACTGAATTTAATAGTGCACATAAGTCAGTCTGGAGAAACCAGGTATCTGACCATTGAGACTATCTGAGACTGTCACAGCATGCAAGACCAGTTGTTTAATCATGTCTTGAGTTCGCTTGCATAGTCTCAGAAGGAGAGCCTCTTTCTGCAGCCTGCCAAAAATAAAAATAAAATCCAGAGCATATAATCCACAAGGAAGCTAGCATCTTCCAGGAGACTAAGATCTCTGTATGCCCCAGAGACAAGAAACTCCTTATAAATGTAGGTAATCCAGATCTGAGCTGGCTCATTCTGACATCTCTTTCAGTTTCTTCTTCTATAGTTTGAGAAGTGAGAACTCAGACTCTGGAGTAACATGACCTGGGTTCACATCCTGGCCTGCCCTTAATTTATTATAGTAGCTCATCTTCTCTCTACCTCAGTATCCTCATCTACAAAAAGGGGACATAATATTAGTACCTCCTCATAAGGCTATTGTTAGGATGGAATAAAACAAGGTATTTCAGTGAAGCACTTGGTAAAAGGTCTAACATATATTTGCATGCTTAATAAAGACTGGCTATTCTTCTCATCAACTTTTAGGGTATTCCTGGTGTGATATTTAAGGTTTTGTGTCAACTTGACTTGGCCAAGATTCCCAGTGGTTTAGTAGTTGAGATGTGGTTATCCCCATGGTGAGATCTAAGACAGTGTAGTTAACTCTATGATGATTGGCTATGAGCAGGCATAGCTAACTATATGATGATTGACTATGAACAAGCATAGTTAACTCTACAATGATTAGCTATGTGCAGCCAATTAATTAAAAGGATGTTTCCTTGGGCGTGGCACCTGCTTCCAACATAATGAACACTCAGACAAAGCTTGTTCATTTTTTGCTGGGTCTGGGTCTTGCATCTGGCTCATCCTTCAACCTCTGGTTCTTTGGACTTGAGTCAGTAACCTGCTTTATTATCTGCTTGTCTGCCTGCCTGCCTGCTATACCTGCTTGTCTACCTGTCTGCTTGCCTGCTGGGCCTGCCTGCCAATATTGGTTCATCTGATCCAGACTTGGAACTTTCCCACCTCTATAATTTCCTTGATATAAACTTATTTATATATATATATATTTCATTGGTTTGCTTCTCTAGAGAACTAAGCCTAAGACACCTGGTATGGTGCTGTAGGCTAAGCACTGGGCTGCTAACTTGAGTTTGGTGATTCAAACCTACTAGTTGCTCCTAAGAAACCCTATACACTATAACTTGATATCATCCCAACAGCACATAACAACAATTCTTATCATCACTTTTTTGCTAAGTTATTGCTAAGTGTCATCGAGTCAGTTCTGACTCATAGTAACCCTGTATAGGGTTTCTGAGGAATGGCTGGTGAATTTGAACCACCAACCTTTTGAGTCAAACTGACATTGCAATCCAATCCTTATCCTACCCCAGGATAGTGAAGACTTATTCTTTTCACTATATCCATCATCACATCTCATGGTTCTATGCACTGTCATCCTTTGTTACATCCCATATACATTAGTCCTCTCCAGAGTTTCATGTTTATATGGCCAATTACACCTGCTCCTCAGACCATTTTTCTATCTTATTCATGATCAGATCCTCCTCACTTATCAGAGAGCCTGGCTCAAAGTTGCTCAGTGTTGTTGTACAATGAATCAAAGATTAACTCGCCAACTGCAAGCAACCTTATGGAGAATTTCATGAAGAGAAGAACTGCAGTTTTCTGCCAATACCCGTGTAAATGAAATTACAAAGAAAATCCTCTAGATCCAATCAAATCTTTAGATGACAGTAGCCTCATCTAAATGACATTTATATAACAACTTGCCTGAAACTTCATGAGCCTCACTGTACCAAGATCACCTAGTTAAGCCATTATGTGATTCTTGACCCTGAAAAACTCAGATGATAGTTTTTTTATTGTTATTTTAGCAACAAAGTTTGGAGATAATTTGTTACACAGCAAGAGATATCTAATAAGCATTCTAAAACCAAATTCATTGCCATCTTCCCTAATCTCTCTCCCCTCATCCCCAACTTTTGTCCTTTTATAAAGTTCTCTGATTCTTTTAATGCCTCAATCCTTTCAAATCATCTAGAATTACAAACTCAAGTTGCTCTTTGAATCTTTTTCCATGCTCCCTTATACCCCACGTCTAGTTAGCAGTCAAGTCCTGTCTATAATGCTTGTGGAATGTAGTTTGCTAATTCTCTAATCTTCATTTTCTTTGCCATTTTCATATTTGGAGCTTTCTTACTCCTTTACTAGATTTCTTAACTGATTGCCCTTGGTTCACTGTTTTTCTCTCTAACTCACAAGTCAAACTTCTAGGTTCTTTTTTTAAAAGAATTTTCCATTGTCAATGGATTACGAAGTCCAAATGTCAGAGAATGATACAGCGTGAACTGGTTTCTCTTTCCATCCTTACTCCCTGCTTCTATTTTTCATATAATTTTTAAAGCTGATTCAATAAATAATTCTAGGAGTAGGGTTATGGCTTTGTGGAATTTGTTACAGTTATCTATTGCAACTTAAAAGAACACATCTCCAGACCCAGTAACTTAGCAATTCTTTAATAAAAATAATTTTATGCACCAGGAATTTAGGAAAGGTGCAATTGGATGGTTTATCTTCCTTTGGTAACCACTTCCAAGATGGCTTCTTCACTTACACTTTGGTCTTTCTTAGCCTTTCTCTCTCTTCACATGACATCTCATCTTCCCAGGCTGCCCCACGTTGCTTGGGATTTTGACAAAAGGACTGTTTCAAAATAATCACACATCTTAAAAGGTGGCTGCTTTCCAACAGGAAGTTTTCAAAAAATAAATGTTTCAAGGGACTCAGGCAGAAGTTACAAGATTTCTATAACTTAGTATTTAGAAGGTATGCAGTCTTACATCTTCCATATTCTATTGGTCAAGAATGAGCTTTAGGGCCTAGGTTCAATTATGGAGAGATTTAGTTCTTTTGAGGATTACGGTAACCATCTCAGAAGATGAACAACCCCAGTACTCTTCAAATCTGGTACATCTTTAGGAATTTAAAGACATTGGGAAGGGGTTTCCAGGAGACAGTTATTAACAGACATCTAAATCGGTCTTTCTCTTTGAACAAAATTGGGCTGCCATGTTTACTTTAATTAGATGGCAGGGGAGAAAAACCCAGGAAATGAAATTTGGTTTTAGGATAACAAATAGGGAGAGAAATACAGCAAGTTCATCCAAGATGTCCATATAAATCACCTCCCACACCACTGTTTCTTAGCTGTTGTTGGTTGCTATTGAGTTGACTTTAACTCATAACTACCTTAGTTTTACATAATGAAACATGCCTTGGTCATATGTCAACTTCATTATCATGGCCATGTTTGAATCCACCTTTTCAGCCACTGTGTCAATTCATCTCAGTGTGGTCCTCCTGCTTTTTCACCAACCCTCCACTTTACCCCTTCTTCTAGCAATTACTCTTTCCTGGTAGCGTAGTGGTTATGAATCAGGCTGCGAACCTTAAGGTCAGCAGTTCAAAACTACCAACCGCTTCACAGGAGAAAGATGAGGCTTTCTACTCCTGTCAAGATTTACAGCCTTGGAAACCTTGTACAGGGTTGCTATGGGTCGGAATCAACTCAATGGCACTTAACAACAGCAACAATGACATGTCCAAAGCAAATGGGCCAAAGTATCTACATCCTTTCTTCTAAGGAGCATTATGGTTGTATTTCTCCTAACAATGCTTTGTTTGTTCTTCTAGTCGTCTAAAATATACTCAATATTCTTCACCAACACCAAAATTTAATGCATCAATTTTCCTTCTGTCTTCTTTTCTCATTATCCAATCTTCATATTCATATAAGGCAATTGAAAACACCTGACTGGGGTCTGACACACCTTTGTCATCAAAGTCACGTCTTTGCTTTTTAAACACTACCACTACTGACTAATATTTCACTGAAGATATTCAGTTACCAAACCCAATTAATTTATATGCCTGATAAAATGGATCAAATTATTCCTATCTATGGCTGACTCTGGTAGCATAGTGGTTACAAATTGGGCTGCTATCCTCAGGGTCAGCAGTTCAAAACTACCAGCTGTTCTGCAGGAGAAAGATGAGCGTTTCCGCTTCCCTAAAGATTTACAGCCTCAGAAACCCAGTACAGGGTCACTATGAGTTGGAACTGACTCCATAGCACATAACAGCAACAACATGGCTGAACAGATGCAATACTAGAAGCACTGACTTGTCTAGCTCAAGAAATCTGGAAGACAGCTGCCTAGACATTAGACAGTGAACCAAAGAAAATCAGAGATTCATATTTATGCCCATTCCAAATAAAGTGATCTAAACAATGCAGAAAGTACTGGGCAATATCATATACAAGTAAAAGTTTGCTGAAGATAAGTAAAAAATGGCTACTGTAGTATATCAACAGGGAATGGCCAAAAATTCAAGCTGAATACAGAAGAAGACACATAATTACGGATATCATTGCTGATGTCAGATGTATTTTAGCTGAAAGTAGAGAAAGATGTTACCTTTGTAAACATCTTTGCAAAATCTTTCAACTGTGTGGATCATACCAAACAATGATAAACATTGCAAAGAATGGGAATTCCAGATGACTTAATTATACTCATGTGGGAACTGTACATAGACCAAGAGGCAGTCATTAGAATCAAACAAGGGAATACTGAATGATTTAAAATCAGGAAAGATGTGCATCAGGGTTGTATCCTTACACCATACTTACTCAATCTGTATGTTGAGCAAATTAGCTAAGTAAATACATTATATGAAAAAGAAAGTAGCATCTGGATTGAGGGAAGATTCGTACCACCCTGTAATATGTAGATAGCACAAACTTGCTTCCTGAAATTAGAGAGGACTTGAAGGACATGCTGATAAAGATCAGACTATGGTGTGGTGCTGTGGGTTAATGCACCAGACTGCAAAGCCATTTGAACGTCAAGGTCGGCAGTTCAAGCTCACCAGCTGCTCCTCAGAAATGCTATACAGTGTCGCTATGGGCTGGAACTGACTCAATGGCACTTAACAACAAACAACATATAGCTTTCTAGTGGAGTCCTGGTGTGTTACTACAGGATAAAGCTAGGTTAGTAGTTCAAATCCAATAGCCACTCCTAGGAAACTCTAACCAAGGTTATTATGAGTCAGAAGTGACTCGATGGCACTTAACAACAACAACAACAACATACAGTTTTTGGTATGGGTTATACTACAACATAAAGAAAACAAAAATTCTCACAACTGGACCAATAAGCAACATCATGATGGTTTGTAGAGGCTTTAAATATTAGTTCATTTGGATAAAATCAATACCCATGGAAGCAGTAGCCAATAAATCAAAGGATGTATTGCATTGGGCTGTAAAAGACTTCTTCAAAATGTTAAAGAGCAAAGGTGCCACTTTGAGGATTAAGTTGAACCTGGCCCAAGCCATGGTATTTTCAATCACCTTATACGCATGTGAAAGATGGGCAATAAATAAGGAGACCCTGAGAAGAATTGATGCATTTGAATTATGATGTTGGTTAAAAAAAAAAAAAAAAATCTTGGATATATGATAGACTTTATTGTAGGATAAGCACTGGGCTGCTAACCACAAAGTCAAAGTCGTCAGTTCAAACTCACCAGCCAATACACAGGAAAGAGTTGAGACTTTTGCTCCTATAAAGATGTACAGCCTTAGAAATCCCATATGGAGTCATTGTGAGAGGTAATTCATTGCATAGCAATTAGTTGATTTGGGGAGGGGGTGACTAGAAGAATGAATAAATCTGTCTTAGAGAACACTTCTTAGAAACAAGAGTACTTTGGACATGTTATCTCATGTACTTTGGACATGTTATCAGGAGGAATCAGTCCTTAAAACAGAGCATAACACTTGATAAAGCAAAGGGTCAGTGAAAAAGAAGACTCCCCAACAAGATGGTGTGACACAGTGACTGACACGATGGCTTAAAATATAGCAACAATTGTGAGGATTGGGCAGTGTTTCATTTTATTATACCTAAGGCCAAGATGGCTAAGCTTCGTATCTCATACTTTGGACATATTGTCCAGAGGGAACAGTCGCTGGAGAAGGATGTCATGCTGGGTAAGGTGGAGGGTCAGAGAAAAAGAGGAAGACCCCTAACAAGATGGATTGGCCAGGTGGCATCATTGATGGACTCGAGTGTGACAGCGGTAGCGAGGTTGGCCCAGGATCGGACATTGTTTCATTCTGCTGTGCATGGGGTCGCTATCAGTGAGTTCCGACTCGATGGCACCTGACAACTACAACAACACAACAAGGTCGCTATGAGTTGGAACCGATTCAATGGCAACTAACAACAATAACAACAATTTTGCTAATCCAAACTCAAACCAAAAAGCTGTTGCCATTGAGCTGATTTTGACCCATAGCAACCCTGAAGGGCAGAGTAGAACTGTCCTCATTGGATTTCCAAGGCTGTAAATCCTTACTGAAGCAGACTGCTATGTCTTTCTCCCATGGAGGGACTGGTAGGTTTGAGTTAGCACCTCTAACATTTGAGTTAGCAGCCAAGCACTTAAACACCACAGTTCCAGGGCTCCTCAATTTTAATCCATTGTTCTAATATCGAAATAGTTTCCTCTCTTCCTTCAAGTCTTCCATGATCATCCCAGCTTACTATGATTCTTTCTTTTCCTGGTACACATTCAGTCCATGTCTTAGGTAAACCATTTACACCACTAGGCTGTAAGTGGTTTACCTCGTTGCTATGTGTTTTAATAAATTTTTTTTAAAATGGACTGGAATAGCAATGCAAGATCATCCTCGCCAATTATTTTCAGACAGAATTACAAAGGTTGCTAGAGGTTGAGTGAGTTCAGAAAGGTCACATTACTAACAAAGAGTAGAACTGATCTTCAAGCTCCGTCTCTAATGCTCTGTCCCCTTCATGTGCATCAGATTTTCATTTTTTTTCTCTCTAGGTAGAGTTGCAACACACCTCTTTTTGTCTCTGACACAGTACCTAGCAGTGATAATAGTGGTGGTGGTGGTTATGTGCCGTGAAGTCGGTTCTGACTCATAGCTACCCTACATAGGATTCCTGAGGCTTTAAATCTTTACAGGAGCAGAAAACCTCATCTTTCTCCTGCGGAACAGCTGGTAGTTTCACACTGCTGACCTTGAAGTACACAGTCTGATCCGTAACCACTACGCTACCAGAGCTCCTTAGTGTTAATAGTAAGAACTCAAAATGTTCTTTGCTATTTGTGGACTGAACGATAATTTTTCCTTTAGTAGTAAAATTGGTAAAAGAGTAAAATTCTTGTAGTTAAGTCTAATCAAGTCTGTTCCAACTCATAGCAACCCTGTATATGATTTCTGGGGCTGTAAATTGTTACAGAAGCAGAAAGTCCCTCTTTTTCTTGAAGAGCAACTGTTGGGCCCAAAGGTCCAACCTTGTGGTTCGTAGTTCAGTGCTTATCCTATAGAGTCACTGTGCTCTCTCTACAAAAGAGAATGTCAGAGTTAAATCATTCTGTTAGTATTCTCTCAGACAGCTACAGGGGAATAAGGATCCCTGACCATTGAATAAAATAGAATATAAACAGCAAAAGAGTTGTGAGCAGGACTACACATAAGATGAAAAGTCTAGTGACAAGTAAAGGAAGAACTACAGCCTCTCTGTGGAGTCCTTGGAGGTAGTGATGAGTCACCAAAACACAGCTGTGTCTAGCAGACTAGGAGTTCAGAGATGAAGATCCAAAAGACCATTACACAAACACAGATGGGGTCTCCCTTAGAAGGCCCTGCAGGACACTTGGGAAAGGATGGATATCTTGTTTTCCACACCTATTCTATGGATGATGGTTTAATTAAAATTTCAGTTTCAAAAGATTTAGCTTATGTTTTAGATGTGAATTCACAACAATGGTTAACTCACCCATCTCTAACTATTAATTTTACAACTATCTGTCAACCATTTTTTCCATAATAGGACTTCTGGTTAGCTTGTACTCACCAATTGAGCAGGACTAGTTTTTTAGTACCAGCCACACTTCAGATCTGTTGGTTGTTTATTGCAACATATTTTGAATATGATCACTCTTTAAGATGGTTACTGTATTATGCTTTATGTTTATTTCTATTTTTTTTTTCTTATCCTATTGAAATTAAAAACCCATTGAAGGCAGAGAATAGGAATAAGACAGAGTAGGTTCTCAACAGTAACCAAAAAATCGTGGAATTCTCAATAAATCTTTGTTTACATGAGGCAGTAAAACATTAGTTGTAGACAGACTTGCATTCAAACCCAGGGTATGACAAATGTACTGTATGACTTTGAGCTACTTCATGCTAATGTGCCTTGGAGTCAGTTCCAACTCATAATGACCCTGTACAGGGTCTCTAAAGGCTGTAATTCTTTACGGGAGTAGAAAGCCTTATCTTTCTCCCATGGAACCACTGGCAGTTTTGAATTGCTGACCTTAAGGTTCGCAGCCCAATTAGTAACCACTACTCTTCTAAATATTTGGCTTTATCTTCTGGAGCTGACCTTTGAAATTTTCTGTTCAGCTCTTGGACCGCCTCATTTCTTCCATTTGCTTTAGCATCTCTATGCTGGAGAGCAAGTTTCAGTGTCTCTTCTGACATCCATTTTGACCTTTTCCTTCTTTCTTGTCTTCTTAATGACTTTTTGCTCTCTTCATGTATGATGTTCTTGATGTCATCCCACAACTCTTCTGGTCTTCAGTCTTTAGTGCTTAATGTATCAGATCTGTTCTTCGAATGATCTCTAAATCTAGGTGGGATATATTCAAGGTCATATTTTGGCTCTTGTGGACTTGTTTTCATTTTCTTCAGCTTCAGTTTGAATTTGCATGTGAGTACTTGGTGGTCTGTTTCACAGTCTGCCCCTGTCCTTGTTTTCACTGATGATATGGTGACTACATCGTCTCTTTCCTCAGATGTAGTCAATTTGATTTCTATGTGTTCCATCCGGTGAGGCCCATGTGCATAGTTATCTCTTATGCTGTCTAAAGAAGGTATTTGAAATGAACAAATCATTGATTTTGCAGAATTCTACCATGCATTCTCCAGCATCATTTCTATGACCAAGGCCATATTTCCCAACTACTGATCCTTCCTCTTTGTTCTCAACCTTTGCATTCCAATCACCAGTAATGATCAATACATCTTGATTGCATGTTTGAACAATTTCAGATTGAAGAAGTTGGTAGAATCCTTCTATTTCATCCTTACTGATGTTAGTGGTTGGTGTGTAAATTTGAATAAAAGTGGAATTAACTGGGCTTCCCTGTAGGCACATGGATACTCTCCTATCACAGACAGCATTGTACCTCATGACTGATCTGGATATGTTCTTTTTGACAATGAATGCAACACCATTCCTCTTCAATTTGTCATTCCCAGCATAGTAAACCAGGTGGTCATCAGATTCAAAATGGCCAATACCAGTCCATTTCAGCTCACTAATGTCTAAGATATCGATGTTTATGCATTCCATTTAGTTTTTGACAACTTCCAATTTTTCCAGATTCATATTTTGTACAAGGAGCTCTGGTAGCGTAGTGGTTATGAATCGGGCTGCTAATCTCATGGTTATCAGTCCAAAACTGCCAGCTGTTCCATGGAGAAAGATGAGGCTTTCTGCTCCCGTAAAGATTTACAGCTTCAGAAACCCTGTACAGGGTCGCTATGAGTTGGAACCGACTCCACGGCACATAACAACAACAACAACATGCTTTGTACATTCCATGTTCCAATTTTCAATGGATGTTTACAGCTGTTTCTCTTCATTTTGAGTTGTGCCCCATCAGCAAATGAAGGTCCCGTGGGTTTTTCTCCCACAGGCTTTACTCCGTTTGCGTCATCACCGTTAACTGTACTTTAAGGAGGCAGCTCTTCTCAGTTGCATTTTGAGTGCCTTCCAACCTTAGCAATTCATTTTCCAGCACTATACCTGGCAATGTTTCTCTGCTATTCATAAGTTTTTCAGTGACTAAATATTCATCACTCCTTCTTCCTAGTCTGTCTTCATCTGGAAGCTCATCTGAAACCTGTCCACCGTGGGTGACCGTGCTGGTATTTAAAATACCAGTGGCATAGCTTTCAGAATCAGAGTGCTCCTTAGAGGCCAGGATGGCCAAACTTTGTCTCTTATACTTCGGACATATTGTCAGGAGGGACCAGTAGCTAGAGAAGGACATCATGTTTGGTAAGATAGAGGGTCAGAGAAAAAGAGGAAGACCCCCAATGAGATGAATTGGCCAAGTGGCAGCATCCACGGACTCAAGCGTGGCAATAGTAGTGAGGTTGGCCCAGGATCGGGCAGTGTTTCATTCTGTTGTGCACAAGGTCACTATGAGAGGGTTCTGACTCGATGGCACCTAACAACAACAATGACAAACACTGCTAAATCTCCTTATATACACTATATCAGTACTGGCTTTTTCCTCTGAGAAATGGGGCAATAATTAAAAGGACATTCCTATGAGTTGATTTTGACTCATGGCAGCCCAAACTGTGTCAGAGAAAAACTGTGCTCCATAGGGTTCTCAATGGCTGACTTTTTGGAAATAGATCACCAGGCCTTTCTTCCAAGGAGCCTCTAGGTGAATTTGAACCTCCAATCTTTTGATTAGCAGTGAGTTGTGTGAGTGGCTAACACCACCCAGGAACTCCTGAATAATAGTCTCTCCTTCATATGCTTGTTGTGATGATTAAATGAGAAAGATAATGGCAAAACAGTGAATAAAACATACCAAACAAACTAAATGCTGTCAAGTAGATTCAGACTCATTGTGTCCCTAGAGTCAGACTCATAGGATAAAGTAGAACTGTAACATGCCATATCTAAGACTGTAAGTCTTTATAGAAGCAGGCTGTGATATCTATCCTCCACAAAGCAACTCGTGTGTTCAAGCTGCCAACATTAAGTTTCATTTAGCAGCAAAGTGCTTAACTATTGTGTCACCAAGCCTCCTTGAGTAAAGCATTGTTAATGTTGCTGTTAGTGCCATCGAATTGGTTCTGACTCATAGAGACTTTGTATATGGTTTCCAAGGAGCAGCTGGTAAGTTTGAACTGGTGACCTTGATGTTCAAACTGATTTTGTGGTCCAGTGCTTATCCTACAGAGCCAAGCATAAAAACCTGTAAATAAATAAAGCTAATGTTATTTCATTATTAGTGTTTTAGGATAAAACATTGTATCACTATGTTAGTTTGAACAACAAGGTTGGTGGTTTAAACCCACCAGCCTCTCCTTGAAACACTTTATAAGGTCACCATGAGTCAGAACTGACTCAATGGCACTTAACAATGACAACAACAAATATTGTTGGATATGTTGTTTACTCACCTGAGCCAGGTCCTTCCGTCCCCCCTGAGGAGGGTTTAATCCTGTTCTTTAAAAACTGAGTATATTCCTGACTCTTTAACACCATGGTTCAGATATGGAAATCATGCATGAATTTAAAAATAATGTCTCCATTTATCCTTCAACTGGGTACAGTATTGAAAGTTATGCCTCATGGTTCTGACATAAATCCACCACTATCATGTAATGAAGAAAAGCCACTTAAGATGTGTTTTCTACATGAGCCCACATGCTGACAATAATGTTTCAAGAGCTCTATTAGGGAAACAAATTCTGAACTTCTTGCCAAGAAAGAGATCAAGGAACTGAGACAAGGGAGGAACACATAGGATTCTCCATGTTTTGTGCTGGCTTCTACTGGTTCCAGCAGTTCAGACAGGGAGTTTCAAGAATTCTAACTTTTCACCTCCTTGTATTCATGAAGGATTGTTTTTTCTTTCTTCCCCACTGCACCAGAAAGTTCCTGAGCAAATTCAAGCAAATTAACTTCCTCCTCAGGCTTTTTGAGACAACAGAAAGGCCCTTTGAGTTTATTTATTTTCTCCAATCCTGACTTCCAGTTGAAAACAGCTGACTGCTTTGTGGCATGTGGAGCCGGACTCAGCAGTCCCTGGCCATGGGCTTTTTAGCAATGCCTTCCTTGGTGGCTTCACATTCTTAGCCACTCCAACCCTATCATTTTCCAGATGACTTGAAGTTTTGAAGGCAAATGAAGCAGTGAAGCTGCTTCAGCTGCTAACTTCTCCCTGGATTCATTTAGAAATGAAAAAAGCTGCCATGTATGAAGATTTGAGATTTACAGACACTTCTCTTTAATTTTCCACACAAAGTCATTAGCTGATCCCTGTATCCTTCAAGATCATGATCAGTTATGCACTGAGTACACACACATATTTGCAAAACTCCTTTTTATTGGGCCATAACCTGATAATATTTATGCAGCATTTTATAATTTCCAGAGCACTTTTGCAGACATTAAATTTACTTGATCACCACTACCAATCTGTCAGGTAGGACAGGTATTATTATCCCCATTGATAGATGAGGGAGGACACTGAGGTTTCAAGTCTTATCCAATCTAGTAGTTTCATATGAAACAGAACTGAGATAAAACTCAAATTATCTGATTTTAATGGTTGTGTTTTTTCCAGTATCAAACAATAGCTGCCCTGTAGTTCATACAGAAACTCACATATATCCAGGTGATTAGGATAATTTTATTTGTAATTCCTAATCTGCTCACATACAACTCTTTACATTTTCCCAATGGTACCAATTTTGGTTTTCAGTAACTAACGATTTGGAAGCAGTTCGTCACTCTTTCTTCCTAGTCTGTCTTTGTCTGGAAGCTCATCTGAAACCTGTCCTCCATGGGTGACCCTGCTGGTTATTTAAAATACTGGTGGCATAGCCCTCAGAATCACAGCAACTCAAGCCACCACAGCACGACAGACAGATGAGTGGTGGCCATTTGGTTTTATGTCGAAACTGTCACTTTAAATTTCTATATCAATCTTGATACAATCAAGATGTTCTCTCCCAAGATGGCGGCTCCGGGAATAGCTGAGCATCTTGAATTAGAAAACAATGGATTTCTTGATTCTCCTTCAAATTCCCCTAGCTGTAAGACCTCCAATCCTCCAAATATTCCTTTATATGTGTTTCAGAGTTCCAGCACCATCCCCTGAGCCTGCTTGGCCCAGTATTCCGTGTTGTTATTGATGGAACTCCTCAGTGCACATCTACCCGATCTGCCATCTTGATGGAGGATATCATGCTTGGTAAGATGGAGGGTCAGAGAAAAAGAGGAAGACCCCCAAAGAGATGGATTGGCCAGGTGGCAGCATTGATGGACTCAAGTGTGGCAGCAGTAGTGAGGTTGGCCTGGGATCAGACATTGTTTCATTCTGCTGTGCATGGGGTCGCTATGAGTTGGTTCCAACAACAACCAATTTTGGATAACTAGATGCTAAGTTATGGTATGCCGTGGAGTCAGTTCTGACTCATAGCCACCTTGTATAGGGTTTCTGAGACTGTAAATCTTTACAGAAGCAGAAAACCTCATTTTCTTCCCATGGAAAGACTAGTAGATTTGAATAGCTGACCTTGTGGTTAATAATCCAGCTCCTAATCCAGGACTCCTTAGATAACTAGTGGTTTGTCTAAAATATTTCTTAAAGAAAACAAGTATGGTTCTCTTTTGATCTTAGATAGTTTCCAACTCTTTAGCAAGTCTAATAATATGCATAAGACTCCTGGTTGTGCAATAGGTAAGCACTTGGTTGCTAAATGAAAGGTTGGCGGTTCAAACGTACCATAGCTCAGAGAGAGAAATGTTTGTGGACATTACAGCCATGACAACCCTATGAAACATTTCAGATATATTCTTTAAGCAAAGAGGAACCTAAATTATAATTCTACTTGTATGGGAAGGGAAATGGTGTCCTATCTCATCAGAAATAAACAAAAATGGAGGGCAGCATGCCAAGCAGCCTCCAAAAATCACTATAGAGAAGGAATTAGAATGATTGCTAAGAACAGAGAATCTGCTTCAAAGAAAGATCTTACAACACAGTGAGCTTTCCCCCATTTGTTAAATAACACAAACTGTTCTTCTGTGAGTTCAGATGTTTCTCTGAGCCTTATAAGGCATGAGTCCTCTGAGTTCTGAACAGTTCAGTAGGGGTAAGGAAATACCTTCCTGAAGAAAGGGGCTATTTCCCTTGTCTAATTCTTGCTATCCAAACACATTTGAATGTCTGAGGTCAGCAACCCAGTTTCCCAAGAATACTGGGAAAGTCCAGACACATTAGTAGGCAAATAAGCCACAGTCCCAAAGTATGAGTGAACAGTGACTCAAAGATAGTTTACCTGTTATGTAAGTTAGTAAACCTAAGATAAGTCTCCTCTAACTAAAGATTCCATAGTGATCAAGACTAATTTTGTAGCAATCTATGTAAATGCTCATGATAATTTATTTTAAGTTAAAAGCATAGTTCTCAATTATGAAGCACATTCTCTTTTCCAAGCACTTCTTCAAATACCTTATCATTAATTCTCACAGGAACGCAGAGAAGTGGATAGACATCTAAGGAAACTGAGACGCAAGAGCTTAAGCAACTTGCCTTAAGTAGTGTCTCTGATAAGTAGCATAGCCACCTAGAATCCTGTCCTTTCACTCAGATATAACTTGGGAGTGAAGATGGGTGACTGTAACTGATTTTAGGTCGGGCTGGCCAACTGGCAGAATAATGTGGGTACCTGCGTTGTACAGAAAATGTATGGTCAGTTGTCTGGCCCATCAAGAATCCTAGTTCTCTTGCTACACACAGGATGTACAGTAAGTCATGTATCAGGAAGTTCAGGGAAGACAGTGGGGACCAGTCAAGACATTTCTTTGACTAAATCGACCTATTTTTTTCATTCTAAATTATATACCCAGTAGCCTCCAAAAGACACAGCAAAATGAATAAGACAAGTCTATCCCTACATGTATCCCTGAGGGCTATGGAGGGACATGCAATCTCTTCAAAAATCTTCAAGCTTCATCAGAAACATTTTTTCCCTATGGATATGAAACCAAGGTCATAAAAGTTCTGGGTGAATGTAGAGAAGGAAATACAATCTGCAACTCACCATCTGGCATCTGCTTAATAATGAAGCTGTGGGAAGGGAAGAGATGTTGAATTTTAATTTTTTTCCCAGATAAGCCAATGTGATAGAGAATTCTTTAACTTCTGACAATTATGACACCAGAGCATGTGGAATAATGACCATTCCCTCCATACTCTACCCAGTGGGATGGTGAATGGAAGGATCTTTGTTTCAATCTGAATTCAGATGCTGACCAGCTGTGAAATATTGAACAAATCACAATCATTTGCCTCAGCTTCAGAGTCACTACAACAAAAAAAGTTTTTACTAGATTTGCTTCTCTCAGAATTATGACTATAACATTCAACTGCAGCTAAAATTCTTATATATTCACAGATATTAATCTTTGTCAAGGAGTTGGGGCCAATGAATCACTACACCATTATTTAGCAGCTCCAAGTGATTGACTACTAAAGAGTGTTCTTAAGATAAAGACTTTTTAAAAAGAATGTAGAAGATAGCTGAAGTGAAGGAGGATAGCAGGTAAGAATGGAGAAGGAGACAACCACAGTCACATGAGGTGTCTGTATTGAAGTGTTAAGAACCAGTTAGAAGAAATTAGAAAATATTAAAGTATAAGACAAAGATGAAAGTAAAATGTGGGACTGTATGCAATGCAATCTATCTTCATGTCCATTTATTTATTTTAAAAGTAGCCTGTAGTTTTCAAATACCAATAGAAATACTTCATGTAATTTCTAGTAGGTGCAGGGCAAAACAAATGAATGGATGACATAACACAGTACCCAAAAGCAAAAGTATTCGTTTCCTAGATTTGCTGTATCAAATTATCATAAACTATGTGGTTTAAAACAACAAAATGCATCCTCTCCTAGTTCTGAAAGCCAGAACCCCAAATCAAGGTGCTAGCACAGGTTGGTTACTTTGGAGATATTCCATGCCTCTTTCCTAGTTTCTGGTGTTTGTTGGTGATGTTTTGTTGTTGTTGTTGTTAAGTGCTGTTGAGTCGGATCTGACCCATAGCAACCCTATACAGGGTTTCTGAGGAGCAACTGGTGAGCTTGAACTGCCAACCTTACAGTTCAAATAACTTTGTAGTCTGGCGCATTAACCAACACCAGGACTATATATATATATAACAACATAACTTCAATCTCTGCTTGTGTCTTCACATGGCTTTCTATGTCTGCATGATCCCCTCTTTTCATAAAGACACCAGTCATTGGATTTAGGGTCCACTCTAATATGACTCTACAGGATTGTACTGCTCACAGCACAGATGGCAGTTCAAACCCACCAACCACTCTCAGAAACCCTATACAGGGTTGCTATTGAGTCAGAACTAACTCGACAGCACTATAACAACAACTAATTTCTGGGTGGCCCAAACCATTTTCACTTAGCTGATAATCTAAAAGTTGGGGGTTTGAACCCATCCAATAGCACCATGGAAGAAAGGCCTGGCCATCTCCTTCTATAAAGATTCCAGCCAAGAAAACTCAATGAAGCAATTGTATCCTGTAACACACGGTGTTGCTATGAGGCAGAATCAACTCAAGGGTAGAGTTTTGTTTTGTTTTTGCTAATTTGGTCTGACTTCATCTTCACTTAATTATAACTTCAAAGATCCTATTTACATACTCTGGGTGACCATAAATTTTGAGAGAATAATATCCAACCCAGCAAAGCAACTTATCTATGAAATACTTCTGGTTGAATGTCACTGGGTGGTAGTCATTCAAAGGGTCACGGAGATTAGAATGCTCTTTTTGGTTCCAAGATGCATTTTGTTCACATTTTAGAGCCTTTTTTGTTCAATTTCTGTCTCCTCCAATAGGTCATCCCTAATGGCAGTGGCAATTTCTTATTTATTTCTGTACCCAAGACTCAACACAGTGCTTGGCATATAACAAGTACTCAATAAATATTTACTGAATGAATGAATTCTCATAAGAACAAAATCTCAAAGACCTTCATTATTTCATTGAGGCTTCTGTGTGAGCCTGAGATCAATGAGTTCTTTCTACTTTGATGGCCGCAATTACTCAGATCATCAGAGTAGTTTCCTTTATTTCTTCAAGGAGGAAACAGAGAACATGAATCAACCCATGGGAAACACCCCTTAGAGTGGATGAAACCAAAAAATTCACATGAATCAATTGTGGCAATGAAAAGGGGGTCCTGATATTTTAAAGTAAATTATTTGTGGCTACTTCCTCTTGTCTTCCCGGATATCTATTTTGGGTTCTACACTTTGTTTCAGGAACTTCACTACAGCACATTAAATTGTTTGAAACCTAGGTTGTGTGCTTGGTACTAAAGCTCTATTCCTTTTCTTTAAGGAACCTGGGTGGGGAGGTAGAAGGAGGAATCACAGACAAATTATTGGAAGGAAGGTGTACCCTTATTCATGTGAGCTGAGCCTTATAAAACCAGAATACAATTTAGAAAATACAGTAATTTAATTCCTACCTGTTTCTTCTGCTACTAGCAAACATATGAGTTAGACAAAAAAAAATTACCAAAGAGGAATTCTATGACCAGAATACATGTGCTAGTCCTAGTGTAAGATAAAGATAAATAAAGGGAAAAGTGTAGGTTAATTTGCTGACTCATTGCACAGTTCTATATTTGGTAATCAGTGCTGTTCTCACTTTCCAAAATAGGCCCTTGTTAATGAGGAAATATGAGTATGAGTATTCCAGAACACTTAATTGTACTCATGAGAAATCTGTACCTGGACCAAGAGGCAGTTGTTCAAACAGAGAATAGGAACACTGAATGGTTTAAACTTAAGAAAGGTGTGTGACAAGGTTGTATTCTTTCACCATACTTATTCAACCTGTATGCTGAGCAAATAATCCGAGAAGCTGGGTTCTATGAAGAAAAACGTGGCTTCAGGATTGGAGGAAGACTCATTAACAACCTGTAATGGATATGCGGATGACACAACCTTACTTGCTGAAAGTGAAGATGACTTGAAACATTTACTGATGAAGATCAAAGAGCACAGCCTTTGCTATGGATTACATCTCAATGTAAAGAAAACAAAAATCCTCACCACTGGACCAATAAACAACATTCTTATCAACAGAGAAAAGATTGAAGTTGTCAATGATTTCATTCTTCTTGGATCAACTATCAACACTCATGGAAGCAGCAGTCAAGAGATCAGACAATGTATTGCATTAGGCAAATCTGCTGCACAGGAACTTTTTTAAAGCATTGAAGAGCAAAGTTGTCAGCTTGAGGACTAAGGTGCGCCTGACCCAAGCCATGGTATTTTCAATAACTGCATATGGATGCTAAAGCTGGACAGTGAATAAGGAAGATCATAGAAGAATTGATGCCTTTGAGTTGTGGTGTTGGAGGAGAATACTAAAAGTGCCATGGATTGCCAAAAGAACCAATAGATCTGTTTTGGAAGAAGTGCAGCCAGAGTGCTCCTTAGAGGCCAAGATGGCCAAACTTCATCTCTCATACTTTGGACATATTGTCAGCAGGGAACAGTCGCTGAAGAAGGATATCATGCTTGGTAAGATGGAGGGTCAGAGGAAAAAAGGAAGACCCCCAACGAGATGGATTGGCCAGGTGGCGGCATTGATGGATTCAAGTGTGGCAGCGGTAGTGAGGTTGGCCCAGGATCAGACACTGTTTCGTTCTGCTGTGCATGGGGTCACTATGAGTCAGTTCCGACTCAATGGCACCTCACAACAACAACAACAACAACAATGAGGTAAAGGAACTCAGCCTCAAATCCACAAGTCAGTCAACCTGGTGTTCAGTTATGTCTACGATTACTTCTTACCCTACTCCTTTGCCAGTTTTCTTCTATATTAATCAAAATCTGTGCTCAATAGTACAAGAAGGAGACCCAGGAATTGGAAAATAAAATGGAATGCAGATCTAATAGTCTTCATGAACTATTACTTCCTTTGCTATAAGACCATTATTGTACATTTTTATCAATTGGCAGATCCTTATCAGAAGGAGAAAATTGTAAATTAACCTGTCAAAGTATTATGGAAATGAGGCTTACTAACTCTATTGACAATGGGGAAAACCCCAAATCTAACATCCTGAAATAATCTTTAAATTTAAGTTAGCTATTACATGAAGTCACCAATTGTCTCTCAGTTTATTGTACTATGGTGTCTTGCATGTTACTATGATGCTAGAAGCTATGCCCTGATATTTCAAATACTAGCAGGTCCACCCCTGGCTAACAGTTTTCAGTGGAGCTTCGAGACTTATACAAACTAGGAAGAAGGATGAAGAAGCAGGACTCTTCTGAAAAATTAGCCACTGAAAACCTTATGCATATCAGCAGAACACTGTCTGATACAGTGTCAAAAGATAAGTCTCTTAGGATGGAAGACACTCAAAATATGACAGGGGAAGATCTGACTCCTCAAAGTAGAATCATCCTTAATGGTGTGGATGGAACAAAGTTTTCAGGAACTTTATTTTCTAATGTGATGCAACTCAAAACATCTATTAAACAATTGTAAACATCCATTAACAACTAAAACATGGAATGTATGAAATGTGAATCTAGGAAAATTGAAAGTCATCAAAAATGAAATGCAATGCATAAAGATTGATATCCTAGGGTGAAAATAGACTGATAATGGCCATTTGGAATTGGACAATCATATGGTTTACTAAGCTGGGAATGACAAATTGAAGAGGAACGACATTAAATTATTCATTAAAAAGAACATTTCAAGATCTCTCTTGAAATACAATGCTGTCTGTGATAGGATAATATCTATATGCTTACAAGGAAAAGCGCTGGACTGCGAACCACAAGGTCAGCACTTTCAAACCCACCAGCTGTTCCTTAGAAACTCTCTACAGAGTTGCTATGCATGGGAACCAACTTGAAGGCACTTAACAAGAAGTAGAAAGATCAGTTTAAAATACTATTATTCAAATTTATGTACCAATGACAATGAAATTGAATTCTGGCAATTGGCAGAATCTAACCTGGAAGCATAGTGGGTTACATGTTGGGCTGTTCAAATCCACCCACCACCCTGTTGGAGAAAGATGAGGCATTCTATTCCAGTAACAATCTACTGCTCCAGAAACCCTATGCAGGGTCTTATGAGTCAGAACTGACTAGAGGGTCCACTACCACCACCAGCAACTTCTTCAGTCTGAAAGTGAATCCATCAATATATATTGAATATTACTAGTGATTAGAATGCAAATGTTGGAAAAAAAAAAAAAGAAGGATCAATAGTTGAAAATACTTCCTTGTTGGTAGAAATGATGCTGGAAATCTCTTGATAGAATGTTATAAGACCAACAATTTCTTCATTGCAAATATCTTTTTAAACAGACTACAGACATAGACTTCAACAGATGGAATACACAGGTATCAACTGACTATATCTGTGAAAAGTGATAGTGGAAAAGTTCAATATCATCAAGCAGAACAAAACCAGGGACAGACTATGGAACAGACAATCAATTGCTCACATGCAAGTTCAAGCTAAAGCAAGTCCACCAGAGTGACCAGACGGTGTTTTGGTCAGTTGTACATATGGTATGACTGTGAACATAACAACAACAACAAGCAATCCTATGGGGCAGTGGTGATTTGGTGACAAAATTCTCACCTTCCATGTGTTCAGTTTTTAGCAAATTCTCAGTCACTGTGGCCATGCACACCCACTACCCACCCATCTGTCAGTGGAGGCTTGCCTGTTGTTATGATGTACAGGTTTCAGTCAAGTGTGTAGACTAAGGCAGACTAGGAAGAAAATTCTAGTAATCTACTTCTGAAAATTAGCCAATGAAAACCATACAGATTGCAGGAGCCTGCTCTGTAGTCAATCATAGGATGGCACAGAACTGACAGTATTTCATTCCATGTGGAATCATAGGCCCACCCAAGGGCAGTTAACAACAGGTCATTCAATGGATCTTCCCAGGCATTCCTACTACCAAAGTTTCTCAGACCCAAAATGCTCTACCTATTTAACAAATAGTAAATAAAGAAAAAACTTAAAAGAACATCCCCTTATGTAATGTTACTGAACTGTTCAATTTTATAGAACTTTGATGCAGAATTTACCAACTCAGTTTTACCTATAAATAGGTAAAGTGTAATTTTAAAGAATTTTGGAGCATAGAAGCCCCCATAGAAGCTACCCCTACTCACAATGTTACAGCAGCTCTAAATTCTAGAGTGTTCTAGCAGCCCTAGGCCCCAGAGTGTCACAGCAGCTCTGGGTCCGAGAAAGTTACAGCAGCTCCAGATGTGTCATTGAAGAAACTGAGGCCACTCAGAGAGGTGAAGCAAAGTTTCAGGTTTATTAAGCTAGCTGTCTCAGAGTGCTGAGCCCCGAGTGCTGGTCAGTGCAGGCTTATATAGGATCAGAGTTGGGAGGGGCTAGGTTGCAGACCTGTTTGAACAGGAGGGAAACCAGAAGATTGGTCCCACTAGGTAACCTGATTAGCAGTCTAGCTTGTCTCCTGGGCAGGGAGGATTGGTCTCGCTCAATAACCTGATTAATATTCTAGCTTGTCACCTGGGAGGAGAAGGCAGTTAATGTTTTACCTTTCCCATTCAACAAAAGGACAGCAATGTGAATTGTGTATCAAATACTGGGTTGAAACTTTATCATACATTATACCATTTTATCCTCCCTAGAGCAGTGAAATAGTGATCCTATGAAGTAAGTGCTATTGTTCATATTTTAGTAGATAAAGAAACTGACTTGCTCAAGTCTAGAGAGTTAGAAAGAAGCAGCTTCTAGTTTTAAACCAAATTGCTTGCCTGAAAGGCTACAATTTGTTTTATAATATCACATACTATTCTTATTGTTCTTGTTGAATACCATCAAGTCATTTCTAAATCATTACCACCCTGTATAGAGTTTCTTAGGAGATGCTGGTGGATTTGAAGAGCCAACTTTGTAGTTAGCAGTCCAACACTTATCCTACTGTGCCAGACAAGGACAGCTGCCTTTAATCACTATTCCAAATACAGCTTAAAGGCAATGACCTAGGTACCAAATCAATGCACTGAATTAGAACTGGAATTAGACTGCTAGATTGCAATAAATGAATACCTAGAGATCATGGTTTATTTAGAAAGTTGGGCTCCTAGCACTACCAATTATTTTTCTCTCAGTATATGGGGATCTGACCATCCTCATGTTTCCCATATAACCCACTGGCATACAAACTCCTAATTGCTTAACAAATACTACCTAAATGAGATGGCAGATTCAGTGATCACCAATAAACCCATAAACACTGCTTTATCTATCACTCAAGGAAAATTTAAACAGAATCCTTCAAGGATAAGCTTTAAGTAATCTTTTCACCAAAACAGATGCCCTTGAAATCACTTTAGCTTCCACTTGTATGGGAAAAATAAAAAGAAGAACCAGGGGAGACTAGAACACAAAATGTGATTTTCCGCTGAACTCCACACCTTCCAGAAATAACCCTGATCTCAAGCAATAAAAGTAAAGATAACATTTTCAAGGTCTGAGATGGGGAAACAAGCAAAAAATAGATTGTTTAATCAATGCAAACATTCTTGGAATCTGAAACATCTGGTAGAGCGGGTGTGCAATGTAGGGAACCAGAAAAGGAGGGAGGGCACTACAGACTTGACTTTCTTATCCAGTACTTATCTGAGGCAGAACTGAATAACTGCTCCCCAGTGCCCCAGCAAGCCCACTTGGCAACAGTTAATTTTTGTAACTAAATACAGAAATATCTCTCACTTAAAGAAAATACAATACTTGATCTTTTAACTTTACCAAGTTAATACAAATTATTTTGTTTTGAAGTGTCATTGAGTCAGTTCCTACTCATAGTGACTGAGAGGAGTTACTAGTGGGTTTGAACCATTGACCTTGTATGTAGCAGTCCAGTGCTTATCCTACAGCACCACACCAGGACTCTAAACATTATGGACAGATTATTTGTCTATGCTTACAACTGTCTGAGTATATATAACCCACAACTGTTTGAGTGAATTTAAAAATAAGATTTTTTTATAAATTTATTTATATGTTACTTATGAAACCAAATACTGTGCAAAGTGAGGACTCTTTGCACAGTGGAAATTTAATCAAGAGATAAAGACTACCTGGACAGCTAATGCAAATCTGGTAGGAATATTGGTGCTACCTAAACAGATAATCTGTCATGTTTTCCCTCTCTTTGATACAACTATCTCAAGTCTTGATGGTGAAGAAGGATGTGTGATGACCATGTAATCCATTTTATATAAACTAAGTGAAGATAACTAATGTTGTGATCCATATTTCTTAACCTGCCATCCAATACAAATCTGACCCCAGGTCATCAAAGCCGTCAAGTAAACCAAACACAGACGCCAGGAGAGCCATATATCTGTGGTATATTTGGTGCAGCAAATATACCCTTCTCTATACTATGAGTCACTATCTTTTTCACAGCTATATACCTGGGTCCAAGCCCAGTGAGGAGTTATTAGTATCAGTTTCCTCCCTGTCCTTTGCTTTTCTCACGCATTACCTTACTGAGGAATTAGATATTACAGTCTCCATTCCACAAATTATAGACTCCTGGTGTGGTGCTTCAGGATCAGCACCGGACTGCGAACAACAATGTCGGCAATTCAAACCCATCAGCTAATGTTCAGAAACCCTATACAGGGTTGCTATGAGTCAGAACCAACTGGACAGTACTTAACAACAACAACAACCACAATTCCACAAATGAGGTTCAGAGAGAGCAAGTAACTTGCCCTACTTCTCACACTAGTAAGGTACATACTGAGACTTACGTCTAGATTTACCAGTTATACTTCTAATTTCACATATTATAATTTTCTTTCATCACACATTTTTCATTCCTTGACCTTTGCACACAATGCCAATACCTAAAGCTCTTCATTTTTCTATCTGCAAGCCAGCAACTCTTTTCATAAAATAGGTCATCTTTACTGTTAAGAAGATGAAGCAATAACTCATATATGCATCACTCAGCACCTAGTATGATATCCTACATAGAGTTAATACAATAAATATTCAATGAATAAATAACAATATGTTGGTATTGTGATAATATAGATAATGACATTGAAGAAATAGTAATAACAGTCTGCCATTGAGACAATTCTGACTAGTAATGACCTCATGTAAGTGTCAGAATAGAACTGTGTTCCTTAGGGTTTTCATGGATGTCACCTTTCCAAAGTAGGTTGTTAGGTCTCTCTTCCAAAGTGCCTCTGGATAGACTGGAACATTTAACCTTTAGTCAGATTAGTGTTTAAAAGTCAAGTTGTTTGTATCACTCTGGGACGAAGGCACAGATAATTTACTTAAATTCTCCAACCCACAGTTTGTCACCATTGAGGCAAAAGGCAGTTCTCCCCTAGCTAGGTATTCTCTCCTCTTTATCCTGTGGGTCATCACAGCTTCTGCTCAGAAGGAGCCCTGCTTCCTCTCATTGCTACTGCTGCCCTTCTAGCTAGTTCATTCATGCTACTCCAAGTTCTCAGCTGCCAATAGATGAATTTGGCCAACAGAAGATGCTTCATTCCCATCATGATGCCATTTTACTTCACTTCCATAAAAGGAAGAAGCTGAGAAAGGAAGAAGGAAAATCCTGTGCTTTCTTCTCTCTCTCTCTTTCAGTCTCCTTCTCTCTCTCTCTCTCTCTCTCTTTTTTTTTTGGCATCCCTTATGTAATTGAATAAATATACAGCCACAAAATATGCTGGAAAGTATTCATATTTCTGCATCAATTAAATAATTGTTTCCCTATTGCTTTCATTTCTAAAATGTGTTACTACTATCAATATTTCACATTAAGCTAAATTGAGAACTTTTAGTGTGGAAGAGATTAGAATTATGCTAATTATATGACATGTTACGTATATATTATGGCAGTAGAGCTAGGCTGGTGTGGCACTGTAGATTAAGCACTGAACTGCAAAGTTGGTTTGAGTTGCAAGGTCAGTGGTTCAAACTCACCAGCAGCAACTCAGAAACGTTATACAGGGTTGTTATGACTCAGAACCGACTTGATGGCACCTAACATAACAGCTATGATAGCTAAAAGTACAACATGAATCCCTGTTTATCAGTTAATCTTTCTATCACAATTTCTCCACCCTCTTACAGTCTTTGCTGGATCTGGATATCATTGACTTTCCCAGATCCTTATCATTGGTCCTGTCATGGAAGACTCAATGATTCTATATCCCAAATTCCAAGAATTTTGCTTCCTTCTTTGTCTAGATATCTATAAATTTTAATAGAGTTTCTGGGAGGGTCATTGATTCACATTAGGTTTAAGTTTTAAAGTTATGCAAAATGACTAATTTACTACTTATTGTTCAATACAAAAGTCTGATATTTGCTTGCAATGAAGGATACCATACCAGTGTCCCTATTTTAATGATTTGTACTTAATTACATGAAATTTTTCTCTATGTTTAAAGGTGCCTCCCTATGCTTAAACAAGACATCTAAGTTATTTTTCTCACCACCAAATTTTTTGTTGTTGTTAAGTGCCACCAAGTGATTTCTGACTCATAGTGACCCTGTATAGGGTGTACAAGGAGTAACTAGGGGATTCAAACTGCCCAGATATTAACTCACATTTAAATATACAAATAAGTAGACCACAATGTACTTCTAAATCCCCAGAAATATGAAATCATTTCATGTAGTATTACTAAAAGCTAAAATATTACATAAGGTAATAGCATGGCTCAGACTTATCTTCCACGAATAGAAAGTAGGAAGACAAGATTAAAGTGGACCAAGGATGTCACCAATCTCTGAATTCTGAGTAACTCTTTTGAATTTAACTAGTTAAGGGCTGTGCTAAACATTTCATTTATCCCACGGCAACATCACAGCAAATCTATTTGGATGATAAGATGGCCATTTGTCATATTTTAAAGTACAGAAATAATCATTTTCAGTTTCAGGTATATAGCATTGAATTTTCCAACAATATCTACAGATGGATACAAATATCTCATATTAATATGAGCCTAACCACTAATAAATGCAGCAACAAGGATAAATTTCTCAGACATTTGTGTTAAGTGAAAGAAGCCACACACACAAAAGGGTGTGAACTGTATATTCCATGTAAATGAAGTTTAAGAACAAGCAAAAATTATCTCTAGTAAAAGAGTTTTTAAAATGGTTATATCTAGGGCATTAGAAGTGGCATGAGGGAATCTCCTAGGGTATTGGACATGTTTTATATCTTGAACTGAACAGGAAATATGCACGAGTACCAATATGTGGAAATTCAACAAGCTGTACACCAAAGAGAAATACCTTTAACACACTATATATATACTACCTCAAGACAAAAAGAAAAATATATCTAAGGGTTCAAGAATTAGTAGGGGCCTGGAGGGACAGACTTGGGAATCCTTGGCATTAGACTAGTTGAGATGTCTAAGAATAGCAAGGGCAATGGTTGTAGAACCCACTTTAATTCCAGTATTTCCTGGAGTTGTATAGTTCAGAAGGCATCCTGGTGTGGCACTGTAGGATAAACACTGGATTGAAAGTTCAATTTGACCACAAAGTTGGTGGTTCAAACCCACCAGCCACTCCTCAGAAACCCTGTACAGGATTGCTATGAGTCAGAATCAACTTGACGGCACTTAATACCAATAGTTCACACCTTTCATATAGCAAAGCACAGCAGCCCACAGGGAGAACATGTGGAATGAGGAAACATTACCTGTGAGGAAGTGAAGAGAATAGTAGTTTAAGGATGGAATCCAGGAGAAAATCATCACCTAAAGGACAGGCAGGAAAAATGAAATCACTGAAAGGCATATCTTACTTCAGAGATCAGTTCACTTTTTTACCAAAAACTCTGGTACATAAGAGGTATTAAATAAATACTACAGAATAAATAAACATAGAAATGGATGAATGAAACAATGGATTTGAAATATAGCTTTCACACCTGAGAGACTATGACAAGATTTTTATAAGATAATAATTATGAGGAAGCAGTTTTGAAGACAAAGGAAAAAAATAAGATGAGGGCCTGCTTTGATGATGGCAGATTAGGAGGAGAAGAAGAAAGAGAGTAAGGGGCAGGGGTAACGTATTACATGAAAAGGTCATTATAACGGGCAACAGATCTTAGAACAAGAGAGTAAGTGTGCACTAAAGACAAATCCCACTTTCTTCACATGCTTTCACCTGAAAATCAAGTATTTTTGACAAAAGGAAGAAAAAAAGGAGAGGGATAGGTAAAGAGACAGAGAAAGGAAAGTGAGAAGGGAAGAAAAAAGAGAAAGCAAAAGAAAAACTGTATTCAAAGCAAATTAAGTCATAGTATTGTTTCTGACTCATCTACCATCCTAAGTGACTTCAACTTCAAGAGAAGAGGTCTCAATTAAGCAGTAAGTGTGCGATTTGAGAAAACTGGGATCTGGATTCTTAGAATATATAACCAAGAAAGGTCCTTGGTGCAGAAATCTGGTAGTGTTTTGTTTTTTAAATGGGTTACCTGGTAGGGCCTCACTGATCCCATTACTTTTTTCCCCAGGCAGAGGAGCTGCTAACTGCAGAACGTGACGTCAGTCCAGGCATGTAATCAGAGCAGCCTGGGGATGGTCATGATCAAATGTTCCTCAGGATGATGTTTGGCTCTCACCAGTCACTTTCATCTGGAAAATCTTGTAGCATTTCACAGGAGATAGTTAATGAGGCTTCCTAAGGCTTCGGGCAGGAACATGCATCACAGATGTACTTACGTCTGTAACTCTGTAAGAAGAAATGCTCATGGACTAATTACTCCACATTAGTATATATCATCTCTGTTCACACAGGATCTTCAAGCAATTTCCCAACATACGTAGAAGAGTTAATTGCTTTGTCCCTGGGAGTTCAATGACCAATCTGGGTCTAAGAGGGTCTAGTCACAAATTTACTTCTTCCTGTGCCCAAGTTGCTGCTTTGGAACAGAGGTCCTTGAGAGTTCAGGATCCAGGAAAAGTTGGATGACTAAATAAAAAGCAAAGCAGTACATAGATGGGAAATTATGGAATCACAGAATGTTAGAACTAGACACAACTAGAAATCACCTACAGATGTAATGTCCATTGACAGCTAGCAAACTCAGCAACTTGTTGTTATTGTTAAGTGTCATCAAGTCAATTGTGACTCCTATGAGTATAGGGTTTCCAAGGAGCAGCTGGTGAGTTTGAACCACCAAATTTTGGTTAGCAGCCTGGTGCTTATCCTACAGTGCTACACCAGGACTACTTAAAATGTACTAGCAGGAATAAAATCCATCATGAAATGTATATCGCACACTAGATTTTGAAGAGTTATATAGGGTAAGTGAAAAAGTACTGCTACTAGGATTCTAGTTCATAAATGCATAGGTTTATTTCAAGCAAAATATATTTAAACATATTTCTGTGATGGTGTTTAGATGACTACAGACAAGTTCTCTTAGTAATACAATTGTCTTGATCTTGTTTTCAAAAGAAAATGACCCTAGATCCACAACCAATGTTCATGGAAGAAACAGTCAAGAAATCAAACAATGTATTGTACTAGATAAATCTGCTGCAAAAGCCCTCTTTAAAGTTAGAGCAAAGATGTCATTTTGAGGGCTAAGGTATGGTTGTCCTAAGCTTGGGTATTTTCAGTTGCATCATATGCATATTAATACTGGACAATGAAAAAGGAAGACCATAGAAGAGTCAATGTGTTTGAATTATGGTGTTGATGATGAATATTGAAAGAACTGTGGACTCTCAGAAGAACAAATAAATCTGTCTTGGAAGAAGTATGGCCAGATTCTCCTTAGAAGGGAGGATGGTGAGACTTTGTCGCTTGTATTTTGGACATGATGGCAGGAAGGACCAGTCTCTAGAGAAGGTAATCGTGTTTGGTAAAGTGGAGGGTCAGCAAACAAGATGAAGATATTCAATAAGATGGATTGACACAGTGATAGCATCAATGGACTTAGGCATTGTAATAGCTGGGAGGGTAGTACAGAACTGGACTATGTTTCCTTCTGTTGTAGAGGGTCCCTCTGAGTTGGAACTGACTTGATAATACCTATCAATAATATGGAGTCCTGGTGTGTCACTGTGGGTTAATGCGTCAGACTGCAAAGCCATTTGAACTGCAAGGTTGGCGGTTCAAGCTCACCAGCTGCTCCTTGGAAACCCTATACTGGGTTGCTATGGGTCGGAACCGACTCAATGGCACTTCACAACAACAACAAAAATCACCAATATATTACAAGGAAATGGTGAGGGCTAAAAAAAATGAAATATATAAAGCGCTGAATTTTAGCACTTAGAAAGCACTAACCTAGCTTATTACATAGTCAGCACTTGACAAACATTAGGCATTGTCTTTATTATTATTATTATTATTATTATTATTATTATTAGGAGTATTGCTAACGCTATCATTGATACTTATCAAAGACATAGAGATGAATAAAATATAATACCTGTATTCCAAGAGCTCAAAGACTAGTAAACTAACAAACATGATCAAGTGAAATCAGTATACAGAAAAGAATTCAGTTGCTTGGTGTGGCACTGTGGGTTAATGCACTAGACTGCAAGTCATTTGAACTACAAGGTCGGTGGTTCAAGTTCACCAGCCACTCCTTGGAAATGCTTTGCAGGGTCACTATGGTTTGGAAACAACTCGACGGCCCTTCACAATAACAATAACACATGCAAAGTGATGGAGCTTTCCAGGACCTTTAACTGAAGAGTATATACTCCATCTAATGAGGACAGTGTATAAAGACCCCGTGCTACCTACTGCTGTTGCAGGAATGGTTTCTGGTGATGGAAGATGCTTGTGAGCTAAAGTGGTCTATGGTTTAGAGTTTTTACTGGTGCCAAACTCTTGAGATATCATGTGGCACGTTAGTAAACAGTTTCAAATGCCTCTTCTATCAAGCTGCTTTTTAGCTATGTAAAATAAATAATTAATTGGCACAAAGAAAGAAAGAAAGAAGGAAGGAAGGAAGGAAAGAAAGAAGGAAAGAAAGAAAATGACCTAATCAAACCAATGACTTTAGAGGAAATCTGCTATCCCAGATTAAAGGCAGAAAGGTCGGCTTTGAAAGGTCTGGCAACTGTTTGGGGGAATTTCAAAAGGGTAACTTTGATAGATTTTCTCAAAGGATAGAAGATGGTCAGAGGTCTTATGAAGAAGTTTTAAGAAAATTAAAAACTCCACTGGTAAGAAAAAGTCCAGGAAAATTGCCCTGAGGAATTTTTCTCCATCACAGCAATGCATCTGACCATTCTTCTATGATGGCAAGGGCAGTCCCGTGAAAATTTTGGTGGGTAACCTTACTCCAACCATCCTACAGTCCTGATCATTTGTCTTTAGACATCTTTTTGTTCTCCAAACTAAAAGAACATTTAAAAGGCACATGATTTGAATCCCTCAAGGATGTCAAAAATGTGGTTATGATGTGATAAAAGTCAAAGAATGTAGAATTCTTCAGGGAAGCATTAGTGAAATGGAAGTACTGCATTCAGAAAATTATAGACCTCGGTGGAGAATGTGCAAAGAAAAAATTTGCTATTTTTATGTAACAAAGGTTTCTACAATTTTTATTTTATAGCAATGCTTTCTTACCCTTCTACTCCATTAATAGTTTTTACATTCACTTGGAAGCACATTATCATCACACTCTCAAAATTAAAGCTAAAGAGGGAGTCCTGAAAGCAGCAAGAATCAAACAAGTAGTAATAAACAAAAGATCCCCAGTAAGAGTCCATTGAGTTTCTGATTCATGACGAGCATATGTGTCAGAGAGTAGAACTAAGTGCTAAAGTATCTAATGGTGGGTTTTCAGTGGTAGGTCACCAAAGTTTGCTATAGAGATGTGACGAACTAAGCCTCTAAGCTTTCAGTTAGCAGCCAAGTGTGTTAAGCATTTGCACCACGCAAGGACCCAAAAAGACTGAATTCCAATTTCTCTTCAGAATTCTTGAAGGCCAAAGACAATGAAATGACATATTTTGAAGTGCTGGTAACAACAACAACAAAGAATTCTCAACCTAGAATACTACACTGGGAAAAAAAAAAAAATGCCCCTCTATAATAAAGGTGAAATTATGGTAGTTACAAATTAACAAAAGCAGAAAAAGTTGATATTCACAAGACTGACCCTATAAAAAATGTTACAGGCAGTCTTTCAGATAGGAAAGGAAGAACACTAGCCAGTAACACAAAACTGTACATATAAAGAAAATCTCTATTAAAAATAATTGTATATACCCACAGATAAATGTAAAAACCTTCCCCTAAAAGCCAAGACTGTAAATTCCAAAAAGGCAAAGTTTCCCCCCCCCCCAAAAAAAAAGCTAAAGAGGATAGAGAGAAATTCTGTTAACTGATGGTATGTGGAGGGGATTATAATCAATGTAATGAAACAAGGTATATGAATGTTTGAATGTGAAACTGATGATGTGCCCTGAAAACTTTCACTCAATCCACAATAAAAACCTTAAAAAATAATAATAATAATTGTATAAATGCATGTTTTGAAGTATTGATGCTTGATAGTTCTCTTTCATAGTGACAAATGCATAAAAGATAAATATAAATGTATGTTCCAGGGCACATCTTGTATGAAGATGTAATTGACAATAACAACAACATAAAAAGGGGGGCAGGGAGTAGTAGAAGTATACTAACAGTTTTTGTATATTACTAGAGTTAAGTTGGAATAAGTTTATGCGAAGACATTACATATGTAAGATGTTAAATGTAACTATGGAAACCACAAATACACGATCTAAAAAATACATATAAAAGGAAACAAGGTAATTAAAATAATTAATTAAAAAAACAACAACATAATATTTAATGGCATAGGGAGAATAAATAAGGTATAGATTTTTAAAAAAGAGAAAAACAAATAACAAAATGACAAAAGTAAGCTGTCCTTATTGGTTGTTGTTGTTGTTGTTAAGTGCCATTGAGTCATAGAGACGATATGCACAACAGAATGAAACACTGCCCGGTCCTGGGCCAACTTCACTATCATTGCCACGCTTGAGCCCATTGATTCTACCACTTTGCCAATCATCTCGCTGGGGGTCTTCCCCATTTTCTCTGACCCTCCATCTTACCAAATATGATATCCTTCACCAGCAACTGATCCCTCCTGACAATATGTCCAAAGAATGAGAGACAACGCTTGGCCATCCTGGCCTCCAAGGAGCATTCTGGCTACACTTCTTTGAACATAGATCTGTCGGTACTTTTGGCAGCACATGGCACTTTCAATTTCTCCTCCAACACCATAATTCAAAAGCATTAATTCTTCTAAGGTCTTCCTTATTTACTGTACAATTCTGACATGCATATGAGATTATTGAAAATACCATGGCTTGGGTAAGGCACACCTTAGTCCTTAAGCTGATATACTTGCTCTTCAACACTTTAAAAGGGACTTGTGCAGTAGATTTGCCTAATAAAATACATCATTTGATTTCTTGACCGCTGCTTCCATGAGTGTTGATAGTTGATCCAAGAAGAATGCAGTCCTTGACAACTTCAATCTTTTCTCTGTTGATAAGTATGTTGTTTACTGGCCATATTTTGGCTCTCATGGATTGTTTTCATTTTTGTCGTCTTCAGTTTGAATTTGCATGTGAGTAATTTATGATCTGTTCCACAGTCTGCCCCTGGCCTTGTTTTCACTGATGATATGGAGCTTTTCCATCACCTGTTTCCGCAGATGTAGTCAATTTGATTTCTATGTATTCCATCTGGTGAGGTCCATGTGTATAGTCAACTCTTATGCTGTCTACAGAAGATATTTGAAATGAACAAATCATTGGTTTTGCAGAATTCTATCATGTGTTCTCCAGCATCATTTTTATCACCAAGGCCATATTTTCCAAACACTGATCCTTCCTGTTTGCTCCCACCCAACCTTTGCATTCCAATCACCAGTAATGATCAATACATCTTGATTGCATGTTTGATTGATTTCAGATTGAATAAGTTTGTAGAATTCTATCTAATCCCCACTGGCTTTAGCGTTTGGTGTGTAAATTTGAATAATAGTGGTATTAACTGGGCTTTCCTGTAGATGCATGGATATTATTCTATCACAGACAGTGTTGTACCTCATGACTGATCTGGATATGTTCTTTTTGACAATGAATGCAACACCGTTCCTCTTCAATTTGTCATTGCTGGCATAGTAAACCATGTGGTTGTCAAATTCAAAATGGCCAATACCAGTCCATTTCAGCTCACTAATGGCTAAGATACCGATATCTATGTGTTCCATTTCATTTTTGACAATTTCCAATTTTCCCAGATTCATACTTCATAAATTCCATATTTAGATTTTCAATGGATGTTTACACCTGTTTGTCTTCATTTTGAGTTGTGCCCCATCAGCAAATAAAGGTCCCGTGTGCTTTTCTCCCATGGGCTTTCCTCCATTCGCATCATCACATTCAACTCTACTTTGAGGAGCCAGCTCTTCCCCAGTCACATTTTAAGTGCCTTCCAACCTGAGGGCTCATATTCTGGAATTATATCTGACAATGTTTCTCTGCTAGTCATAAGGTTTTCAGTAACTAAATATTTGGAAGTAGTTCATCACTCTTTCATCCTAGTCTGTCTTTTTCTGGAAGCTCATCTGAAATCTGTTCGCCATGGGTGACCCTGCCGGTATTTAAAATACTGGTGGCATACCTTTCAGAATCACAGCAACTCACAAGCCACCACAGTATGACAAACTGATGCATGAGTGGTGGTTACACAGTAAAAGGGACGATTATATACGTGGACCTCACCAGATGCAGTACACAGAAATCAAATTGACTACATCTGTGGAAAGAGACAATGGGAAATCTACATATCATCAGTTAAAACAAGACCAGGGGCAGTTTGTGGAACAGACAATCAATTGCTCATATGCAAATTCAAACTGAAGCTGAGGAAAATGAAAACAAGTCCACGAGAGCAAAAATAGGAACTTGAATATATCCCACTTGAATTTAGAGATCATCTGAAGAATAGATTTGATACATTAAACAGTAACGACCGAAGACCTGAAGAGTTGTGGGATGACATCAAGAAAGCAAAAACCATTAAAAAGACAAAAAAGAATGAAAAGGTCAAAATGGATGGATGTCAGAAGAGACACTGAAACTTGCTCTCCAGCATGGAGATGCTAAAGCAAATGGAAAAAATGAGGATGTACAAGAGTTGAACAGATTATTTCAAAGATCAGCTCGAGAAGATAAAGCCAAATATTACAACAAATTTGCAAACATCTGGAATCAGAAAACCAAAAAGGAAGAACACACTCAGCATTTCTCAATCTGTGGTTACTGAAGAAAAAATTAAAGCCTCGACTTTTGTTATTGAAGTAGTCTCTGGGCAAATTATTGAATGATGCGGAAAGCATCAAGAGAAGGTGGAAGGAATACACAGAGTCACTGTTCCAAAAGAAAATGGTTAATGTTCAACCCTTTTAAGATGTAGCATATGATCGAGAGCCAATGATACTGAAGGAGGAAATCCAAGTTGCTTCGAAGGAACTGGCAAAGAACAAGGCACCAGGAATTGATGAAATAAAAATTGAAATCTTTCAAGAAAGTTAGGTGGCATATAGGCACTCACTCATCTCTTCCAAGAAATTTGAAAGACAACTATCTGGCTGACTGATTGGAAGTGATCCTTATGTGTGCCCATTCCAAAGAGAGGTGACCCAATGGAATGCAGAAATCATCGGACAATCTCTTTGATATACCATGCGAGTAATGTTTTGCTAAAAGTAATAGAGAAATGGTTACAATCATACTTTGACAGAGAATTTCCAAGGTTCAAGCTGGATTCAGAAGAGGCCGTGTAACAAGAGAAATCATTGCTGATGTCCAATGGAATTTGGCTGAAAGCAAAGAATATCAGAAAGATGTTTACCTGTGCATTTTTGACTATGCAAAGGCTTTTGATTGTATGGATCATGACAAGCTATGGACAACATTGTGAAGTATGAGTATTCCTGAATACTTAAATGTGCTCATGAGGATTCTGTGTACCTGGACCAAAAGGCAGTTGTCTGAACAGAACATGAGAACACTGAATGGTTTAAAATTTTAAAAGGTGTGTGACAAGGTTCTATTCTTTCACCATACTTACTCAACCTGCATGCTGAGCAAATAATCTGAGAAGCTGGGGATTGGAGGAAGACTCATTAACAACCTGTGACATGCAGATGATACAACCTTGCTTGCTGAAAATGAAGAGGACTTAAAACATTTACTGATGAAGATCAAAGAGCACAGTCTTCGGTATGGATTACATCTCAATGTAGAGAAAACAAAAATCCTCAACACTGGACCAATAAACAACATTCTTATCAACAGAGAAAAGATTAAAGCTGTCAAGGACTTCATTCTTCTTGGATCAACTATCAACTCTCATGGAAGCAGTAGTCAAGAAATCAAACGGTATATTGCATTAGGCAAAACTGCTGCACAAGACCCTTTTAAAGTGTTGAAGAGCAAAGATGTCAGCTTGAGGACTAATGTGTGCCTGACCCCAGGCATGGTATTTTCAATAACCTCATATGCATGCAAAAGCTGGACAGTGAATAAGGAAGACCATAGAAGAACTGATGCTTTTAAGTTATGGTGTTGGAAGAGAATATTGAAAGTGCATTGTCTGCCCAAAGAACCAATAGATGTGTTTTTAAGAAGTGCAGCCAGAGTGCTCTTGGGAAGCCAAGATGGCCAAATTTCATCTCTCATATTTCGGACATATTGTCAGGAAGGACCAGTCACTGGAGAAGGATATCATGTTTGGTAAGGTGGAGAGTCAGAGAAAAAGAACACTGCCAATGAGATGGATTGGCCAAGTGGCAGCATCAATGGACTCATGCATAGCAAAAGTAGTGAGGTTGGCCCAGGATAGGGCAATGTTTTGTTCTGCTATGCATAAGGTCACTATAGGTCGGTACCGACTACATGGTACCTAACAATAACAACAACAACATGCTGTCTAAAGAAGGTATTTGAAATGAACAAATCATTGATTTTGCAGAATTCTATCATGCATTCACCAGCATCATTTCTATCTCCAAGGTCATATTTTCCAACTACTGATACTTCCTCTTTGTTCCCAACTTTTGCATCCCAATCACCCATATGAGCAATACATCTTGATTTCATGTTTGATCAATTTCAGATTCAAGAAGTTGATAGAATTCTTCTATTTCATCTCCACTGGCTTTAGTGTTTGGTGCATAAATTTGAATAATAGTGATATTAACTGGGCTTCCTGTAGGCACATGGGTATTATCCTATCACAGACTGCATTGTACCTCATGACTGATCTGGATATGTTCTTTTTGACAATGAATGCAACACCATTCCTCCTCAATTTGTCATTCCCAGCAGAGTAAACCATGTGGTTGTCAAATTCAAAACGGCCAATACCAGTCCACTTCAGCTCACTAAGACCTAAGATATACAATTCATTTCATTTTTGACAATTCCTAATCTTCCTTGATTCATACTTTGTACATTTCATGTTTTGATTATTAATGGATCTTTATAGCTGTTTCCCTTCATTTTGAGTTGTGCCCCATCAGGAAATGAAGGTCTCATGGGCTTTACTCTCATGGGCTTTACTCCATTTGTATCAACAAGGTCAACTCTATTTTGAGTTGGCAGCTCTTCCCCAGTTGCATTTTGAGTGACTTCCAACCTGAGGGGCTCATATTCTGGCACTATATCTGACAGTGTTTCTCTGGTATTCACAAGGTTTTTAGTGATTAAATATTCCATAGTAGTTCGTCACTCCTTCTTCCTAGACTGTCTTAGTCAGGCAGCTCATCTGTTCACCATTGGTGACCCTGCTGGTATTTAAAATATGCATGGCATAGCTTCCAGAATCACAGCAACTCACAAGCCACCACAGTATGACAAACTGACCATTAATGAAAAGGGACTAAATACTCCAGTCAAAAGCCTGACAGTGGCAAAATGGAAATTTTAGAAAGCAACTTTATGCTGTCTACAAAGAACACATGGTAGACACAGAATGAAAAATGTATTCTATGCAAAAAGTATCCAAAAGATAGTAGATGTGGTGATTTTAATACCAGAAAAATAATCTTTATATGAAAATCTCTTTTAGAAATCAAAAAGGACATTATGCATTATGTAATGATTAAAAAATAAATAGAAAGTAGAAAAGAAATAACAATCATAAATACATATGTACCTAACATTAGAGCCCCACATTACATAAAGCAAAAACTTACAGAATTGAAGGGGAAATAATGCTTAAATAATAGTCGAAGACTTTAATATACCAATTTTAATAAAGGATATATGATCTAGAAAGAATATCAATAAGGAATCAAAGACCAAACAGCACTATAAACCAACAAAACCTTACAGGCATATATATATAACATTCCACTCAGAAACAGCACAGTACTCATTTTTTCCAAGTGCATGAAAATCATATCCAGGATAGACTATATGTTAAGTCATGAAGCAAGTATCAATTTTTTTTTATGTTTTATTGTGAATATGTGATAGTATACATGGGAGAACATTAGCTTTACATTCATCCTATCATATATCTGTTTCATTGCCATGGTGACAATCCCCTCCATGCATCATCAACCAACCAAACGTTATACCCTGCAAGCCTTTCCCCTGGGTCAGCACATAGACCCTCTCCCTCTTTGGGTCTAAAGTCCCTAGCCACTCCATCTCTCCACGTCATTTTCTCTGCCTCCATCTCTGGCGTCACTGTTTCTCTGGGTAGGGTTCTGCCATCTGTTTTTATCCCTTGAGCGTCCCAGGGACCTCTGCTCCTAGACTGACAAGTTAATCACTCCTTCCTTTTGCTATAAAATGTCTACCTTTACAACCATCACAATCAATCCTGATAACAACTATTCACTATTGTATAATAATAGACCTATCCACATCTCTTTTAATCAGCCCTGCCCAGACAGATTTGATACTACTCAGCGGAGATTCTACCTTCCTCTGTGCCCTCTGGATCTAGGCTCCCTCTTGAAAGCTTATAAGCCAATCACTTCTTGCCTTTGTCATCCCCAACATTTTGGGTAGCCAATGTCCAAGCTGCCCATCCCTGTCTACTCTGTGTATGGAGGGGGTGGGAATGATCCTTGCTGTAAAAATTTGTTCCCTCTTTTGAGCTACTGCATACATAGGTGTAGGTCAAGTTCATCAAATTATATCAGATTACTCTTTTTTTTCCTCTTTTCTTCTTTTAGCTGAACTCTGATCATCCAGTCATTGAAGCCAGGTCAAATGGGTATTATTTGCAAGTGTGGGTGTTCTTATGCATATGCCCTCTCTTCCTATCAGCTGGATACTTCACTCTCCACTCTAATCTTCTGTGGCTATGTCACTGACTCCGGGCCCAAGAGTCCCCAAGTCTTGCCACACTGCTGGTAAACCAAGTCTCCACCCGTGTTCACAAGAGTCTATTGAGCGTTGTAGGGCTTAACTTGCTGTTTTTCTCTCAATTCCCCTTATTGGTAACTAACATGGTCACCAATCAGGGCATGTATTCCCATTGAGTCTTAGTCTTGGGGAGGGGGGTTGCCCTGAGGGGACCAGACCACTCACCTTGATGTCTCCTGGGTGAGCAACTTGCTTGTTCTTGTAGTAATCAGTCAGACTGCCTATATTGTTTTATATTTTTCCTATTGGTCTTTCAACAAGTATCTTCTGTTCTTCTAGCCACCCCAGTCTGGTCTGTTTGTCCTTTCAAGTGGAAATTTCCCACCTCAGAAGATTCTGAATGGGGTTCAGGATTCAACCTATGATCTTATGTAACGCAGAGGCTCCACAGGAAGCCTCCTTCACTAGGCACCTTGTAGCCCAATTTTAGGTATTGTAATCAGCTATACGCAGAAGACAGATTTATAAGCTTCCTATGGTGATATTTTTGGCTATTCCTATCTCTCCCCCACAAGTGTCTATTTTATAATGGTATGCCAGGGAAATCAAGATTCAAAAGACAGCCAGACATGTTAACATTATTTCCCCCTTTCCCCCCATTTCAACCATGTCTCAATCCCTGTATCTCAGAGATCTGTAGTTCCAAGGTTGTGCATACATCATTCTTTAGCTCTGTCCCACTTAACCCACGCAAAATTGGCTTATTGCTTTCCCATCTGCTTTGTTCTTCCATTCCCCTCCCCCTTCTTGTGTATTGCCGTCCTCCCTAGCACCCAAACTATCCTGTGTCTATTCCCTACACTGTGCTCCACCTTCCCCTCTCTCCCCTCACCCCACCCCCACATCCTGATAACCAGCAAATCACCACCACCACCCCCTTTTTCTTTTCCTTAATCTTTTACAGTAGTGGTCCTATGCAGTATTTCTCCTTTTGTGACAGACTAATTTCACTCAACATAGTGTCCTCAAGGTTCATTAATGGTATGCGGTGGCTTGCAACTTCCTTGTTATTCTTCAAGGTAGCATAATATTCCAATGCATGTATGTACCACAGTTTATTTATTCATTCTTCAGTTGATGGGCACTTAGTCTGTTTCCATGTTTTTGCTGTTGTAAATAGTGCTGCTATGAACATTGATGTGCATATATCTACTTGTGTTATGGCTCGTACTTCTTGTGGGTAAATACCAAGTAGAGGAATTGCTGGATCATAAGGTATTTCTTTTTCCAACCTTCTGTAGAAATGCCATATTGCTTTCCAGAGAGGTTGGACCATGTTGCAATCCCACCAGCAATGCAGGAGTGTCCCAGTCTCTCCACATCCTCGCCAGCATTTATTGTCCTCTACTTTTTTGATCTTTGCTGTTATTGCTGGTGTGAGATGATATCTCATTGTTGTTTAGGTTTGCATCTCTCTAATGGCTAGTGATTGTGAACATTTGTTCATGTTTGTTGGCTGCCTGATCTCTTCCTTGGTAAAGTGTCTGTTCATGTCTTGTGCCCATTTTTCAATTGGGTTATTTGTCTTTTTCTTGTAGAGGTGTTGTATTTTCCTATATATTTTAGAAATGAGTCCCTTGTCTGATGTGTCATTGCAAAAGATTTTTTCCCATTCTGTGGGTTCCCTTTTTACTCTTCTGGTGAAGTCTTTTGATGCACACAAGTTTTTAATTTTTAGTATGTCACAATCAATCTGTTTTGTCTACTTTTGTTTGTGTAGTTTACATAATGTTTGCTAGTCTGTGTATTCTCTGAATTAGTGCCCTCACATTTGTCCCAATTTTTTCATTGATGGCCTTCATAATTCTGGGATTCACATTTAGGTCTTTAATCCATGATGAGTTGGTTTTTGTATAAGGCATGAGGTGAATGTCTTGTTTCAATCTTTTGCATATTGCTTTCCAGTTCTGCCAGCATCATCTGTTGAAGAGACTATCACCTCACCATACGATATAGTTAGGTACTTGTCAAAATTCAGTTGAATGTATGTGGATGGCTTAATTTCTGGATTCTCAATTCTGTTCCATTGATCAATTTATCTTTCATTGTACCAATACCAAGCAGTTTTGACCACTGTAGCTGTGTAATAAATTTTGAAGTCGGGGAATGAGAGGTTTCCAACCATATTCTTCTTAAGCAGTGGTTTGCTTATCCTGGTTCTCTTTCCTTTCCATATAAAGTGTGTAATACCTTTTTTTTCCATTTCTTTGAAGAATGTCATTGGAATCTGGATTGGGATTGCATTATATGTGTAAATTGCTTTGGGCAGTATTGACATTTTCACAATGTTAAGTTTTTGTAGGTCTCTTTTGGTTTCTTGTAGTAGTGTTTTGTAGTTTTCTTTGTATAAGTCCTTTCTTTTTCTGGTTACATTTATTCCTAGATATTTCATCCTTTGGGTGGCTATTGTAAATTGTAATGATTTCTTAACGTCCTTTTCAGTGCTGTCATTTTTGGTATAGAGGAATCCAACTCATCTTTGTATGTTGATCTTAAATCTTGCCACTTAACTGAATCTTCCAATGAGCTCTAGTAGCTTTTTTACTGAGTCTTCGTGGTTTTCCATGTCTGCAAGTAGAGAGAGTTTTCTTCCTCTTTACCAATTTGGATGCCTTTAATTTCTCTGTCTTGTCATATAGTTCTTACTAAGACTTCCAGCACAATATTGAATATGAGTGGTGACAAAGGGCATCCTTGTTTGGTTCCTGTTCAGAGGGAATGCTTTCAGTTTCTCTCCATTGAGAGCAATGTAGGCTGTTGGTTTTGTATATATGCTTTTAATTAGGTTATGGAATTTCCCTTCAGTTCCTATTTTGTTGAGTGTTTTAATAAGGAATGGATGTTGGATTTTGTCAAATGTCTTTTCTGCATCAATCGATATGATCATGTGGTTCTTTTCTTTTTTCTTATTTATATGGTAGATTACTTGATAGTTTTTTCTAATGTTGAACCATCCTTGCTCCCTGATATGAATCCCACTTGATCATGATGTATTATCTTTTTGATGTGTTGCTGGATTTTGTTGGCTAGGATTTTGTTGAGAATTTTTGCATCTATGTTCATTAGGGATTTTGGCGTATAATTTTCTTTCTTGGTGTTGGTCTTCCCTGGTTTTGGTATGAGGATTATGCTTGCTTCATAAAATGTATTACGAAGTTTTCCATCATCCTCTACATTCTGGAATAAGTTGAGTAGCATTGGTGATTACTCTTCCCTGAATGTTTGGTAGAACTCACCATTGAAGCCATCTGGGCCTGGACTTCTTTTGGTTGGGAGTGTTTTGATGACCTAATCAATTTCTTCTTTTTTATGGGTCTGTTCAGGTTTTCTACTTCACTCTGTGTAAATTTAGATAGGTCTTTTTTTCTAAAAATGTATCCATCTCTTCTAAGTTTTCAAATGTGTTAGAGTAAAACTTTTCATAGTATTCAGTTATTATCCTTTTGATATCCTTTGGTTCTGTTGTGACATCACCCATGTGGTTTCTAATGCGTGTTATTTGTGTCTTCTCCCTCTTTTCTTTTGTTAGGTTTGCCTGTGGTCTGTCAATTATGTTTATCCTTTCAAAGAATCAGTTTCTTGTCCTGTTGGTTGTTTCTATAATTTTTCTGTTTTCTATCTCATTTATTTCTGCTCTAATCCTTATTATTTCTTTTCTTTTAGTGGCTGTAGGTTCCCTCTGTTGTCTGTTTCTAATTGTTGTAGATGCTGTGTTAATGTGTTAATTTTGGTTCTTTCTTCTTTTTGGATGTGTGCATTTACTATAATAAATTGTCCTCTCAGCACCACTTTCACAGTGTCCCAAAGATTTTGTTATGTTGTGTTTTTGTTCTCATTTGTTTCTAGGAACTTTGTGAATTCACATTTAATTTCTTCTACTACCCAGTCACTTTTCAGCATGGTGTTATTCAGTTTCCATGTATTTGACTTTATTTCCTTGGTCTTCCTGTTTTTGATTTCTAATTTGATAGCATTGTAGTCTGAGAAGGTGTTTTGTAGTAGTTTGATATTGGTGAATTTATGGAGATTTGTTTTGTGGCCTAAGACATGGTCTATTCTGGAAAATATTCCATGTGCATTGGAAAAGAATGTGTATTGTGCTGTTGTTGTGTTGAATGCTCTGTACACATCTATGAGGTCCAGCTTTCTGATTGTGTTGTGTAATTCTTCTGTGTCTTTGTCAAGTTTCTTTCTGGTTTTATCCATTTTTGAAAGTGGTGTATTAAAATCACCCACTTTTATTGTAGATTCATCTATTTCTTCAAATCTATTAGAGTTTGCTTTATAGATTTTGGAGCTCTTTCACTGGGAGCATAGATATTTATTATGACTATGTCATCTTGTTCAATTGTCCCTTTAATCATGATGAGGCAATGTCCATCTTTATCTATTATGTTGTTTTTTTCCTTAAAGTTTTTTATTAGAGATTAGTAATGCCACTCCTGTTCATTTTTTATTGCAATTAGCTTGGTATATTTTTTTTCCATCCTTTGACTTTTAATCCATTTTTGTCTCTGTGTGTGAGATGTGTCTCTTGCAGACAGCATATTGAAGGATCTTGTTTTCTTATCCATTCTGCCACTCTCTGTCTCTTAACTGGTGCATTTAATCCATTTACATTCAGTATAATTATCAATAGGTATGGATTAATTGCCGCCATTATATTTGGTTTTTTTGTGGTGTTGCTGCTCTCTTTGTTCTGTGTTTTTTCCTTTGCTGCCTGGCAGATTCAAAAGTACATGATTTCTTACGTTTGCTACTAGTTCCACTACCTATAAGCCCTCAAGCCTTTTAGATATTCCTATCTCTGTGGTTCAGAGTTTTGGAGCTCTGCCATGAATCTGCTTTGAGTAGTATTCTATGATATTGCTGATGGCGAACCTCACTGCATGTCCACCCTAGTTGCCATCAAGTCCCACCTCCTCAATACGTTTTAAATGACTTAAATCTATTAAAGCAATTTCTCTGACCACTATGGAGTTAAATTTGAAATTAATAACAGTAGGAAATCTGGAAAATGAACAAAAATGGGGAAATTAAGCAACATACTGTTAAATAATCATTGTTTCAAGAAATAAATCAGAAAATACTTACAGTAAAATGAAATAAAAACACAAACTAATAAAGCATACAGGACACAGTGAAGGCACTGGTCAGAGGAATATTCATAGTGATAAACATCTACAGTAAAAAAGACACTCTAAAATCAATACCTTAACCCAACAACTTCATTAATTATAAAAAAAAAACACAAAGTTATAAGTAAGCGAGAAATAACAGATATCAATAAAAATTGAAAAACAATGGAGAGAATCAATGAAATTAGAAGTTTGCTTTGTTTTAAGATCAACAAAATCAGCAAAATTCTACCTAGACCAACAAAGAAATAAGAGAGAAGATATAAATAACTAAAGTCAGAAATTAAAGTGGGGAAACTGTAACAACCCTAGAGATATAAAACTGTTCATCAGAGAAAACTATGCATGACAACAAACTAGATAACCAAGATGGAATGTACAAATTCCTAGAAACACATGAACTTCTTACATTGACTCAAGAAGAACTAGATCTCAATAGATGCCAGCAAGTAAAGAGAGTTAACAGATAATTGAAATGCTTCCCAAAAAGAAAAGACCTAGACCAGGTAGCTTTGCTGGGGAATTCTGACAAGCAATTATTGACATGTCCTCAGCACTTCTTAAACTTTTCCAAAAATTAGAAAAGGAAGGGAATCTTTCCTAGCTGATTCTATGAGGCTAGCATTACTTTGTTAACAAAGCCAGACAAAGATAACACAAGACATAGAAACTACAGACTAATAACCCTCGCGAATGTAGACGTAAAAATCTTCAACAAAATACTAGTAAACTTTATCCAAAAGTATATTTAAAGGATTATATACCTTGATCAAATGGAATTGATTTCAGGAATGCAAAGGGTCTTTCAACATTAGAAAATCAATCAGTGTACTATTAATAAAACAGAGGAAAAGTGTCACATGATAGTATCAATCAATGCAGAGAATCATTTAACAAAACCCAACGTTCTTCATGGAAAATTAAAAAAAAAAAAAAAAACACTCAGCAAGGTAGGACTAGAAGGAATATGCTCAGTCTGATAAAAGACACTTAATGAAAATCCCACAATTAACAATATATTCAAGGAAGACAAAGTGAGAATTTTCTCCTTTGGATCAGAAATAAGACGAAGATGCCTGCTCTCATTACTGCTATCCAATATTGTACTGGAAGTCCTAGCCAGAACAATTTGGCAAGGGAAATAAACAAAATGTAGACAAATCATGAAGGAAGAAGTAAAATTACCAATAACATGATTCTATACTTGTATAGGAATATACAATAACAAAACCATTATTGTTGTTAAGTGCTTTTGAGTCAGTTCTGACTCATAGTGAACCCGTACAGGGTTTCTGAGGAGCAGCTGGTGAGTTTGAACTGCAGACCTATTGTTCAATCTAACCTTGTGGTCCAGTGCTTTATCCCACAGCACCACACCAGGACTCCTCCAAACAAAACTACTATAGCTAATAAGCAATTCCAAAAGGGGAAAGCATACAAAATGAGTCAGAATGAACATTCTGAAAGGAAAATTAAGGAATTGACTCCATTAGCAATAGCAATGAAAGAATAAATAGCTAGTCAATTCCAACTCAGCTAGTCAATGGCAACCTTCTATGCACAGAGTTCAACTACTCCATAGAGTTTTCAAGGCTGTGACCCTTCAGAAGCATATCACCAGACTTGTCTTCCAAAGTACCTATGGGTGGGTTTCAAACACTAACTTTCAACTAGTGGTTGAGCATGTGACTATTAGTACTACCCCAAAGAATAAATTACCTAACAACAATTTAGTTAACACACAAAATTGTTTGTACAGTGAAAACTATAAATGATTACTGAAAGAAATTGAAGAAAGTCTAAATAAAATAAAAGATATTTCATATTCATGAATTGGAAAACTTGACATAATCAAGATGCCAATGCTACTCAAAGCATTGAATATAGATTGAATGTAATGCCCATCAACATTCCAACAGGCTTCTTTGCAGAAATGAAAAAGCCGATCCTCAAATTTATATGGAACAACAAAGAACACTGAGTAGTCAAATCAATCTTGAAAAAGAACTCATACTTCCTGATTTCAAAATATGCTATAAAGGTACAGTAATCAACACAGTCTTATACTGGTACCATGATAGATACATAGACCAATGGGATAGAACTGAGAGTCCAGAAATATATGTGTACATCCATAATAAATAGGTTTTTGACAAGGGTTCATTAATGGAGAAAAAATTGGCTTGTTAATAAATGGTGATAGGACAACTGAATTTCCACATGCAAAAGAATAATACTAAGACCACACTTCACACCATACATGAAAACTAAATGAATATGGATCAAGGACCTAAATATAAGACCTGAAATCATAAAAGTCTTAGAACAAAACATAGAGATAATGCTTCCAGATCTAGTATTTTACAATGGATTATAAGATAGGGCAACAAAATCAAGAGCAATAAAAGACCAAATGAATAAATGGAACTTTATAAAAATAAAAAACTTGCGTATATAAAAAGACTGCCAACAAACGGAATACATTATGTACAGAGTGGGAGGAAATATTCTGCTCAAGGTTTAATATCCAGAATAGATAAAAATTCCTATAATTTAACAGCACAAAAAGCAAGTAAACCAACTGAAAATGGGCAAAAGACACAAATAGACATGTCACTAAATAAGATATGCAAATGGCCAATGCTGTTAAGTCCCTTCCAACTAATAGTGATCCTATATAGGGTTTCCAAGTCATTAGTCACTAGGAAAATGCAAATGAAAACCACAGTAAGACATCAATTCATCCCCACTAGGATGGCTATGATGTGAAGATAAGTGTTGGTAAGAATGTGGAGAAATTGAAACTCTCATTCATTTCAAATAGAACTGTAACATAGTGCTGCTATAGCAGGAAAACAGTTTGACAGTTCACCAAAAAAGTTAAACAAAGGGTTACTACATGGCCCAGCAATTACACTCCTAATTTTATAAACCCCCGCCCCACCTCTCCGCCAAACTAAGGATTCCTTATTTGGCACTGTAGGACAAGTATTTGATTGCTAGCCATAAGGTCAGCAGTGCAAATCTGTCAGCTGCTCCTTGGAAACCCTATACAAGGTCACTATGAGGAAGAACCAACTCAATGGCACTTCACAACAACAACAAAGAATTGAAAGTAAAAATAAAACATGTACACCAATATTAATTGTAGTGCTATTAACAGTAGCCCAAAGATGGAAGTGAACTAACTGCCCATCAGAAGGTAAATAGTTATATAAAATACAATGGAATATTACTCTCTATAAAGGGAAATGTAGTTCTTATATATGCTGTGATATGGGTGACTCTCAAAAACCTTAGGCTGAGTGAAATAAGTCAGTTGGAAATGGAATTGTATGATCAAAAAGGATAAATATTGTATCTCATTTTTTTTTCTTATTGTGAATGATAGCTCCTTTAATCACTTTTGCTTACAATTGAAAGTCTGGGAATTCAAAATTGACATCCTTGACCATGAGCTTCTTATACACACCAGAAAGGTTTCAACCTTGTGTTCTACATTGTTCTGCTGTGCTTTATCCAAATGAACCTTTATCAGACTGCTGCCATTCTGATTCGCTTGCCTGTAATTTCACTTCAAGGATGGCATCAGGCACAGCTGTCAGAGTGCGGCTCCTAGGATGCTTTTGCTTATTTTTTGTACAGCTTTTTAGAGTTGGTTTAGTCAGAATTCTCTGAGCAATAAAGACCAAATGCTTTCCACTGAACTTTTTCTTAAGTTCATGTATTAGTTGGACTTGGATTTTCTGAAAAGACTCCAGTTGAGGAAGAGGAACAAAGATAATATTAGCTTTCCAACCACCATCAACTTCAATTTCCTTGGCTGTAGTTATGTTCAGTTCTCTTAACTGAGCCTGTAGGTCCGAGTTTATCTCCAGCTCAAGAAGAGTTTGAGAAATGTCAGACTCAAATTCATCTGGCTTTTCACCATTGGGCTTCACAATCTTCACAATTGAACTGAACATGGCCTTTTTCTTGCTGAGCAGCAGCCTAGGAAGAGCTATATGATCTCACTTTTATGAGACATCTAAACAAGAAAAATATATAAAGACCAAAGTTGGTTGCCAGAGACAAGAAGGAGAGGAAAATGGGGAAGTTATTAAATAATGGCACTGAATTTCTGCAAAGGATGTTAGAAACACTTGGAAATGGATGATAGTGATGGTTATATTCATTATCATAATGAACTTATATAATGCAACTGAAATATTGTTGTTGTTGTTATGTGCCGTGGAGTCGGTTCTGACTCACAGCGACCCTATACAGGATTTCTGAGGCTGTAAATCTTTATGGGAGCAGAATGCCTCATCTTTCTTCCGCAGAACAGCTAGTAGTTTTGAACTGCTGACCTTGTGGTTCACAGCCTGATTTGTAACCACTATGCTACCAGAGCTCCTTATTTAAAAATGTTAAAGTGCTAAATGGTTTTCTATATACTTTACCATAATAAAAAATACTCAATTGTTTTAAGTTAATATCTTTTATTCACCTTTAAAGTATTAAACATATATTTTCCTAAAACCTGCTACATGTATCCATTCTCCATTGTCATTCTTTTGTGGGAGAGGTGTAGAATTAAGGAGTGGGGGTCAGGGTTAGGACTATAATTAGGTCTGTACTAGACCTAGGAATTCATGTAATGTTCAGTTTATGGTTAGGACTAGAGTTAGTGTTAGGGCTAGGATCTGAACTAGGACTAGAAGTAAGGCTTGGTCTAACTTTTAGGGTGGTTACTGTTGTTAAGTGCCTTTGAGTCAGTCCCAACTCATCATACTAACCCTATAGAGGGTTTTTGAGGCTATAAATCTTTGTGGGAACAGAAAGCCTCATCTTTCTCCTGCAGAGCTGGTGGACTTGAACACCTGACCTTATGGTTTACAGTCAGTGATTTTTCTACAGAGCCATCACACTCTTTCTGAGGTTACAGTTAGTTTTATTTTATTTATCTGGTTATTTTCCTTGAAATCTTCTTGATTTCCTTTTCATTTGGAAGTTCTGTATCTGTATTATTCCCTCTTTTTACTTTATGGCTTTTGGTTGTTGTTGCAACTATATCTCTGGTTCTTCTTTTTTGGTCTCTTCTTGTTGTAGAATTCCGATCACATAAAAGTTATTCCCTTTTGTAGTGTCCCAAATAAATCTTAGGTTTTCTTTATATTTTTTATTCTTTTTTCTTATTGTTTCTCTAGCATATGAATATTGAGAGATTTTTCTTTAAACTCAGTAATTCGGGCTTCCACTGATTCAATTCTATTTCTTTGCCCATTCAATATATTATCTCTTTCTGGTCTGTTAAACTTCTGACTTTTTAATTGCTCTTCTTATATGATTTTCTTTTTCTTTTTTCTTTTTTTTTTTCCATTTATTCATCACTTTGTTTCCTGAATTCTTCTATAGTTTTGTCTGTTTTCTTTGATTTCATGTAGAGCTCTTTCAATCATTGTCAGTCCACAGAAGTTACCTAAATACCATTATTTTAAATTCCTTATTAAATAGTTCCAATATCGCTTCTGGTATTATATGTTCTGACTCTGTATTTTGGTGACTTGTTTGAGGCACTTTTGTGTTTCTTCATGTGATTAAAATTGTTTTTACTGAGGCATGGTGGTATTTATTTATTTAATAACTATATATTGGTGTGTTATCAGGCCTGTACTACCTTGCTTCTGGTGGATATGGTAGAGACTCGAAGTGCAAACACAGATTTCTACTAATTTTTGTGTAGTATAGTTTTTTTTGTGTGTGTGTAGTATAGTTCAGGGCAGGCTCCAGAAGCAGGGGAGCTATGTTCAACACCCAGGTAGAGCAGAGGCTACACAAGAGGAGGTGCCACAGGCCACTGAATTGGTGAGGGGTGAACTGATCACACCCTTGGCTACAAGGCAGGCACAGGAATAAGGGAGAACTCTACCCCTTTGCTGCCAAACTCCAGCGTGTCTTATGCTGTATCAATAGCTGCTGTCAAAAGCTTAAGTTGGCTGTACCACACAAGGCCAGTCTAAGTCTGCACATTTTTTCTTCTTTCTCTCTGTTCTTGTTTTCCTTCCTCTTCTAGTAAGCACTCAGTCCACCTCTCTGTCCTATCTTCTGAAGCTCAGCATTCCAGGATCACCACCTGTATCTGTTTCACTCAGTCTCCCAGGTCTATATTGTAGAAGATCTGCTTAGGGTGTCTGCCTACTCTACCACCTTGCCCCAGAAATCCCTTCATTATCATGTTTGCATTTATTTTCTTAAAGTTAATTTTTGTTTAAAAATAATGACGTACTAGGACTTATTTCCAAAATTCTGAAATGCCACTTTTAAATTTCATGTACTTCTGTGCTCTTTCTTTCACTTCCCTTTCATCTAATAAATCTAAGAAGAGTGGAGATTTTCATACATAAGTCAACGAAATCTTTGTCAAACAAAGAAAAAGTATAAGTTTAAGTTTCCTAATGTTTGAACACTAAAATTTTACAGGAGTAATGATATGAATTGCCCATATGTTGGCATGTGCATTTATCTTTAGAACTTAAAGACTCTGCTGAGATGAATAGGTCAACTTGCTAGAGACTTGTCAAGTTTGGTCTCAGTAAAGGGTCTATATGCCTTCTCAATTATGTCCATGAGAGCCAAAATATGACCTTGAATATATCCCACCTGAATTTAGAGATCATCTGAAGAATAGATTTGATACATTAAACACTAAAGACCAAAGACCAGAAGAGTTGTGTGATGACATCAAGAACATCATACATAAAGAAAGCAAAAAGTCACTGAGAAGACAGGAAAGAAGGAAAAGGTCAAAATGGATGTCAGAAGAGACACTGAAACTTGCTCTCCAGCCTATAGATGCTAATGCAAATAGAAGAAATGAGAAAGTCCAAGAGCTGAACAGAAAATTTCAAAGATCAGCTCAAGAAGATAAAGCCAAATATTACAACAAAATGTGTAAAGATCTGGAATCAGAAAACCAAAAAGGAAGAACACACTCAGCATTTCTCAAGCTGGGGAAATTGAAGGAAAAAATTCAAGCCTCAGCTTTCATTATTGAAAGATTCTTAGGGCAAATTATTGAATGATGCAGGAAGCATTAAAAGAAGATGGAAGGAATACATAGAGTCACTGTACCAAAAGGAAATGGTTAATGTTCAACCATTCAAGAGGTAGCATATGATCAAGAGCCAATGATACTGAAGGAGGAAGTCCAAGGTGCTTTGATGGAATTGGCAAAGAACAAGGCACCAGGAATTGATGGCATCAAAATCTCAATTATACCATCCCCCAATTCACAGTTCCATCACATGGCCCAGGATTACTAGGATAAGAGTTGTTGTTGTTGTTATGTGCCATGGAGTCGGTTCCGACTCATAGAGACCCTATACAGGGTTTCCGAGGCTATAAATCTTTACGGGAGCAGAAAGCCTCATCTTTCTCCTGCGGAACAGCTGGTAGTTTTGAACTGCTGACCTTGTGGTTCGCAGCACAATTCATAACCACTACGCTACCAGAGCTCCCATGACCATAATTTTGGAAATTTGGAGCATGAGGAGGGATCTTTGAACCCTAAACTAAAACCCATTGAATGTATAAGGAGAATGTCCTACTTAAGATAAGTGGAACTACTGGGATAAATAAATGAGGGAAGAGAGTGGGAAAAAAGCACACTATAGTTTTACAGTGTATTTTAGAGTTCCAGCCATAAGATCATGGAGTTGAATATAGTCTACTATTGAGAAACCTGGGAGGCCAGACCTCTCATCTTAGTGAAAGTGCAAAGTAAAGCTTCATGTTATGAAATTGGAAACTGTTTTTGATCCAGATATTCTCTTTCCTGTGTTCTAAAAAGCACTGAATAAAAATATTAACTGACACTGACACATTCATGTTGTTGTTGTTGTTGTTAAGTGCCGTCGAGTCGGTTCCGACCCATAGCGACCCTGTACAGGGTTTCCGAGGGTGTAAATCCTTACGGGAGTAGAAAGCCTCTTCTTTCTCCCGCGACACATTCATGTACATGAATTAAATTCATACTGTTCATTTGTTTGTTTTTTGTTTGCTATGGGTGGTGAGGAGCTCTGGTAGCATAGTGGTTACGAATTGGGCTGCGAATCGCAAGGTCAGCAGTTTGAAACTACCAGCTGCTCAGTGGGAGAAAGATAAGGCTTTCTGCTCCCATAAAGATTACAGCCTTGGAAACCCTGTACAGGGTCGCTATGAGTCAGAACCGACTCCACAGCACATAACAACAACAACAACAATGGGTGGTGAGGAGAGCTGTGGAGAGAGATGCTGAAGAATTTATTTTTTCTGCTAAATAAGAAGGCACAGTCTGGTATCTCTAAGAGAGACCAGAGCAAGACAACTAGGACAATAAAAGAAAATCCCTGGCATAATATCACAAAAGGGCTCAACAACAGAGCAGAGCAGATATAAAGGTGTGTAACAGATAAAAGCCAATGGGGAAGGCCCCACGGTGGCAGCACTGGAAAATCTGCCAGTAGTGTGAACTCTCATGTAGTAGATGATGGGATCTATAACACATGCTAATATTAACTGGCTAATAGCACTGACTATAAAGCAAAAGATATATTTAAATTCAAATATAGTAAAACATGTATGATTCTGAAATAAGAAATTCGTTTAAGAGCGCTTGATGCTACTAGTCCTTTTACTATCAAGACAGAGGGAAAAAATAGCGCAATGCTAAAATGACTAAATTCAGATTTTGAAAAGGGGACTAGAAATAAGGTGGAAAGAGACTTTTGATTTACTTTAAATGGAAAACAAAGAAAAAAACTGTAATGCAAAAGTAAGTATGAGAAAATCCTGCATATGCCATCAGAGTGTGGTGAGTTTTTTCTTCTAAAATTAAGAGAAAAACAAGAATGTCTTCCCCCCAATTCAATATCTCACTGAAAGCCAAATTAGAACAATAACACAAGAAAAGGAAATAAAAGGTATACAGATTAGTAAGAAATAAAACTGTCTTTGATTATAGATCTACTATAAAATCCTAAAGAATTGTTAACAACAACTACACTGATAAAACCTAGAATTAACACACAATTATAGCACAGTTCCTGGGAACAAGGTTACTATACAAAAGTTTGTCATCTTCCTATATACCAGCAATGGAAAATTGGAACTTGAAATAAACAGCACAATACTATTTATATTGACACCAAAAAAATAAGCATTAGATATAACTCTAGAAAAATATGTATATAGTTCGTATGAAGAAAACTATAAATCTTGGATTAAAGAAGGTCAAAAAAATGGAGACATACTCCATGTTTATGTGTACAAAAATGCTGCATTATTAAAATGTCATTGCTTCCCAACTTGATCTATAGAATCAACTAACCTCCATCAAAATCCCAACAAGCTATTTTGTAGATATTGACAAGAAATTCTAAAGTTTGCATTAATAATCAAAAGAGCAAGAATGCAGTAAAAGCGTTTGTAAACAAACAGTCTTTCCTGATATGAATAAATAATCAGCAATTGAGGAATAAAAAAGAACTCCTCAACTTGAAAAAGCATCTATGAAACACCAAGAGTCAAAATAATATTTAATGCTCACCACTTCTATTCAACATTATAGTAGAGGGTTTGCACAGGGAAATTAGGCAAGAAAATAAATAAATAAAAAGGATTCAGGTTGGAAAGGAAAAAGCAAAACTAATTCAATTCACATGATCATATACATTGCAAATCCTAAGGAATCTACTTAAAACTATTATAACTAGTTAACAGGTTCACCAAGGTTATAGAATACAAGATCAACATTAAGAAATGAACAGTATTTTTTTATATTAACAACAAACCATCCAAATGTGAAATTAAGAAAACAATTCTATATATGAGGGTAAGTCAAAATGTATTGCTACAAAATCACAGAAACCATTAAACAAAAATATCAAAATGTGAAGCTGATTCTTGACATGCACTCCTTCTGAGTCTATACATTTCTGAAGGCAATGTTTCTATTTCTCTGTATTAGTCTGGATACTCTGGGGGAGCAAAACCAGTGAAATTTATATATGTATATATAAAGAGAGTTTTATACCAAGGGAATGGCTCACACAGTTGTAGAGGTGGGCAAGTCCCAAGTCCATTGGTCAGATGTCAGACTGCAGGCTTCTGATGCATGTAGTGCAGGGCTGATGAACCAAGATGGGGAAGTCAGACAGATGGCAGGTAGGTTTGACAGGTAAGATAGCTGGCTGCTCATGACTTCTAAGATCAGCAGGCAATAGAACAAGCCACTACCTCAAGTCCAAAGAACTAGAGTTTGGATGGTGATCCAGATGCAGAATCCTGATCCAGTAGAAAAGGAAGGAAGCTTTGTCTGAATGTCCATTATTTTGGAAACAGGTCACAATCCCAAGGAAACTTCCTTTCTGTTGATTAGCTGTAAACAGCAGATCTTATCATGGGGAATTACTACATCTTAACTGACAAATCTCTGAGAATTTCAACCCAGTCTAAATGACCCAAAACCTTAAGTATCATAGTTAACTCCTTGTCAACTTAGCTCCTAGACATATCTCTTTACACCATATACATAATCTCTTAAAAAAAAAAAGATAGTTATAAAGTCATACTTGTGCCTAACATGAAACAACTAACATGCATACAATCAAAAGCACACGGACCTCATTTACAAATGAACAAAGCAAAACTATTTGATGCCCACACACAAGGAAAAAATACTGATAACAATTATAGTCTTCATTTCTTCAACTGATCACATGGCCATAATTGGTATTTAGAACAAACTCTTCCACTGCCCATTCTGAATTCCCTTTGCCTTCAGCAAGCAACTCATCTAGTCATGGTTCTTTGCCTTTGAGGGTGACTCGAACTTTCTTTCTTAAAGGATCTGGTACATCAGTATCAGATATGGCTTGCTGTAGTTTATCATTGACTTTAATCACAGGACATGGTAGTACTAAGAGACAGCCTAAGGAGTTTCCTAGATTTCATACATATTCTTCTTTACTTCCATTATATAATATCAAACCAAACCACCTAATACAGCAACTCCCTTCCTGCCTGTTGATTCAGATACATGAGGAGCCAAAGTGGCCAGGAGGCATTCTAAACATACAATTAAATTGAATCAGTGCTGTTTCCAGGTGGGAGTATTCCTCCCTTTGGAACTAAAATGTCCAGGCACAAAGATCACAAGGTCAAAGGAAGAGGAGGCAAAAATTTTGACAGTGGGTTGCTAAGAGTAATAGTGAGTAGTTCTCCCATTTCCACTCCTTGGTTACTGGACCCATGAATCCTAGATATTGGAGGAGGAACACCCTATCCTGGAGGATGGTTTAGAGCATACACAGCCTGCTGGAGAACATTGTTCCAACACTGCAAAGTATTGCCACCTAGCTGGCATCATAATTGTGTTTTTAGAGGTAATTCTATCATTTGATCAAGCCAGCTGCTTCCGGATGATGAGGAACATGGTAAGACCAAAGAATTCCAAGTATGGGAACATTGACACACTTTATTTGCTTTGAAATGAGTCCCTTAATCTTAGATGATATTTTGCGGGATCCCATGATGATAGATAAGGCATTCTGTAAGTCCACAGATAATATTTTTGGCAGAAACATTTCATGCAGGGAAGGTAAATCCACTTCTAGAATGTCTATTCCAGTAAGAACAAAACACTACCCTTTCCATTATGAAAGCGGCCCAATGTAATCAACTTGACTGATCTCTCTGAGGAATGGTTCATATCACCAAGGTAATGCTGTGTTCTGCTGATGACAGATTGGGCCCTTAGCAGTAGCTATAGTCAAGTCAGCATTAGTGAACGTAAGTTCATGTTGCTGAGCCCCTGCATAGCCTTCATCCCTGCCACCATGGCCATTTTGTTCATGAGCCTATTGGACAATGACAGGACTGGCTGGGGAAAGATGAAGATTAGTTTCAATAGAACATATCATCCTATCCATTTGATTTTTAAAATCTTCCTCATCTGAGGTAATCCTTTGGTGAACATTCACAAGAAACACCAATATCTTCATTTGGGGGCATATTACAGAGCTCTTTCCCTACACCTCCTTGTCACCAGTTTTCCAGTCATGCTCCTTCCAAGTCCCTGATCATTTAGCCAAACCATTGGCCACAGCCCATGAATATAGTCACACATCTAGCAATTTCTCCTTCCAAACAAAATGAACAACTAGTAGTTCTGCCTATTGGGTGTATTTCCCTTAACCACTATGAGTAACAGTGAGGGAATAGAAAGGGACTGTAGTGATGATGCTGTGCACTTTTGAATGATGCATATATATCATGCAGAACCATCTGTAAAACAAGTATGAGTTTTATCTTCCTCATTTGATCATAAAAAACTCCCCATGAGGCTATAGACATAGACTGGGAGAGGGAAGGTAATGTGACATGAGTAGAAACTGTGGGCATTGAGTCACCTCCTCACACAATTTGCTTGTGCCTTGAGGTCCTGCTCAAACCCAGTCTTGTATATGTTGTTGTTGTTAAGTGCCATTGAGCCGTTTCCATCTCATTGCAACTCTCCATAGGGTTGCATCCTTTTTGATCTATGTATAGATTCTCATAAGTACAATTAAGTGTTCTGGAGTACCCATTCTTCACACTATTATTCATAGTTTGTCATGAGCCACACATAATAAAGCCTTTGTTTAGTCAATAAAGTACAAATAAACATCTTCCTAGTGTGCTCTACTTTCAGCCAACATGCATCTGATGCCAATCATATCCCTAGTTCTAGGTCCTTCTTTAAATCTGACTTGAATTTCTGACAATTCCCTTTTGATGAATTGTTGCAACTATTTTTTAATCATCTTCAGCAACATTTTACTTGCATGAGATATTAATGATTTTAGATAATTTCCACATCCCATAGGGTCACCTCTCTTTAGAATGGACACAAATATGAATCTGTTCTAATTAGTTGGCTAGGTAGCTCTCTTCCAAATTTCTTGACATAGATGAAAGAGTGCCTTCAGGGCTGCCTCAACTTATTGAAAGATTTTAATTTGTATTCCGTCAGTTGCTAGACCCATGTGTTTTGCCAATGCCTTCTGTGCAGCTTGGACTTCTTCTTTCACTACCATCACTTCTTGATCATATGCTATTTCTTGAAACATTGACCTATTCTTTTTTGGTACATTGGCTCTCTGTATTGCTTCCATCTTCTTTAGGTACTTTCTGCATCATTCAATATTATGCCCATAGAACCTTCAATATTGCAAGTTGAGGCATAATTTTTTCTTCAGTTCTTTCAGCTTGAGAAATGTTGAACATGTTCTTCCCTTATGTTTTCTAACTCTAGACATATTAAGCCATATGCTTGTCCAACTGGTATTGGTAATACCAGTCCATTTTAGCTCACTAGTGTATAGGAAGTATTCCATTTCAATTCTGATGATTTCTAAATTTCTAGATTCATACTTGGTATATTCCACATTCTGATTATTAATGAATAATTAAAGCTGTTCCTTCTCATTTTGAGTTGTGCCCTATTAGCAAATAAAGGTCCTGAAGTCTTTGTTTCATTCATGTCATTATGGTCCACAATACTTTGAGGAGGCAGCTCTTCCACAATTGTCTTTTTAATGTGTTCCAAAATGAGGGGCTCATCTTTCAGCACTATGTCTGATAATGTTCTGCTACTATTCATAAGGTTATCATATTCAGGCACTATAATCTCACAATGTTCCCTGCTATTAATATGGTTTTCAGTGGCTAGCCATCCATCACTCCTTCTTCCTTTTATAGTCTGGAAACTTCACTAAAACCTGTCTACCATAGGTAATCCTGCTAGTATTTAAAATACGTATGGCTTCCATCATCACAGTAACATGCAAGCCATGAAAGTATGACAAACTGACAGATGAGTGGTGGTTATCAATATTACCCCTTTACAAAACAAAACAAAACAAAACAGCTGTCATAACCTTCTGAGTTTACCTCTAGGCTTTGCATTTAATTGGACCAGAACATTTGTTCAGAAGCTACTGTTTGGACCCTTTTTGAAGCCATCCTAATGAGACTAAGACAAATGTTTTATAGAGGGAGTTTATCTTCAGCCATTCACTGATTACAAAGATGTGCTTAAGCATGCCTTATATGAAATTAACCCATACATATGTGAACTGGAACTCTAGTAGCATTATGTTTTGACTTTCCTTCAAACAACAAGATGGAAAATTAAATAACTATGAATAAATTTAACAAAATAATTGGAAGAATTGATTACTGAAAACTATAAAATAATGTTGAAAATAAAGTACATCTAAATAATGGAAGAAGTACAGACAGAATGCTCCTTAGAAGTGAGGATGATGAGACTTTGTCTCCTGTTCTTTGGCTATGTTATCTGAAGGGACCAGTCCCTGAAAAAGGACATCATGCTTGGTAAAGCAGATTATCAACAAAAAAGAGGAAGACCCTCAATGAAATGAATTGACACATGGATGCAATGTTGGTCCCAGACATAGGAACAATTATAAGGATGGGTAAGACAGTATCAGACAGTGTTTTGTTCTTCCGTACATATAGTCTCTATGAGTAAGAACATTCTCAATGATACCTAAAAGCAACAAATGATGAAAAGTTATTTTATATTTATGAATCAAAAGACTTAATATGTGAATATGGCAACACTTACATTTCTCTACAGATTCAATACAATTCCTTTCATAATTCTAACAACCTTCTTTGTAGAAATTTACAATCTGATTCTAAGAATTATATGAAATACAAAGGATCTAGAATAGCCAGAACAATTTTGGAAAGGAACAAAGTTGCAGCACGCTCACCTTCAGATTTCAAAACTTACTATGTTGTTGTTGTTAAGTGTCATCAAGTCGGTTCCAATTTATAGTGACCCTGGATAGGATTTCCCAGCTTTAAATGTTCTCAGAGTAGAAAGCCTTATCTTCCTCCCAAAGAGCAGCTGACAGGTTCAAATTACAGACCTTCTGCTTCACAGTCCTATGATTATTATATGGAGCTATTGCACCCCAAAAAACTTACTATGAAGGTACAATAATAAGGACAATGTGGTACCGATGTAAAGATAGATATACAGGAAACTGGAATAAAATTGAGAGTGCAGAAATAGAGTTGTACATTTATGACCAATTTATTTTCAACAAGGGTATGAAGACAATTTAATATGGTGAAAGAATAGACTTCTCAACAAATGATACTAGGACAACTGGTTATCCACAGACAAAAGAATGAAGTTAGATCCCTACCTATCACCATACAAAAAATAAACTAAATATGAATCATAGACCTAAATGTAAAAACAAAACTAAACAATCTTAAAAAATAGGAGTAAACAAACCTTCATCATCTTGGCTTAGGTATTGATTTCTTAGAATAAGATACCATAATCACTAGTGACAATAGAAAAAGTAGAAACATTGAATTTCATCAACATTAGAAATATTTATATTGTAAATGAAAACATCAAGAAAGCAAGAAGTTAACCCACAGAATGAGAGAAAACACTTGTAAATCATACATATAAGGGACTTGTATCCAGAGAACAGATAGAGATTTTATAACTCAATTATAAACAGATAAATAAATCCATTACAAGATGGGCAAAGGATTTGACCAGACATATCCCTGAAAATTATACATAGATGATCAATAATTTCAGTGATTACTGAAAGATAGTTAAAATCAGTCATTAGAAAATTGCAAATTAGAACCATGAGACACAACTTCACAAGCTTATTATTAAAAAGGCTGACCATAACAAATGCTGTTGATGATATGGAGAAGTTAAAACCCTCATATATTGCTAGTAACAATGTAAAATTATATAGCTATTTTGCAAAACTGAGATTTCTTCAAAAGGTGAAACAGTCAGTTACCATATAAATAATAATTACACACCTTGAAATTTACTAAATATAAAATTGAAACATATATTCACACAAAAATACTTGTACATGAGTGTTAATAGAAGCATTAGTCATAATTTCCATAACATAAAAAAAAAGAAAAAAGCACATGTACTGATGAAGAGCTAGAGCTATACAAAATGCACTATAACTGAGAGTAGAATGCCATATAATCATATAAACAAAATAAGGTATAGTATATTCTACAATAGGGATCCATCAGGTGTCTATCATTTTGTCATACTGTAGTGGCTTGTGTGATGCTATGCTGCTGTAAACCATTACATCAGCATTTTAAACATCAGTATGGTCACCCATGGTAGACAGGTTTTAGCTGAGCTTCCAGTCTAAGACAGACTAGAACAAAGGAGGCAGACTAGTTTAAACGTTTAGCCGCTGAAAACTGTGAATAACAGTGGAACACTGTCAGATAGCACCAGAATATTGAATACTGAAATACTATGAATAGCACCAACATACAGTCAGATACAGTGCCAGGAAATAAGTCCCTAAAGTTGAAAGGCACTCAAAATACGACTAAGGAAGAGCTGCCTCCTCAAAGTAGAATTAATCATGAGGATATGAAGAGAATAAAGTTTCTGGGCCCTTCATTTTCTGATGGGGCATAAAACAAAATGAGGAGAAACGGTTGTAAACCTCCATTAGTAATCAGTATATGGAATGTATAAAGCATATTGTTACTGTTGTTATGTGCTGTGGAGTCAGTTCCGACTCATAGCGACCCTGTACATGGTTTCTGAGGCTGTAAATCTTTATGGGAGCAGAAAACCTCATCTTTCTCCCACAGAACAGCTGGTAGTTTCAAACTGCTGACCGTGAGATTAGCAGCTTGACTCATAACCGCTATGCTACCAGAGTATAAATTAAAAAACATTGGTAGTTGTCAAAAATAAAATGGAACTCATAAAGATTGATATCTTAGGCATTAGTAAGCTGAAATGGACTGTATTAGTCATTTTGAATCTCACTATCATATGGTTTACTATGCCTGGAATGACAAATTGAAGAGGAATGGTGTTTGGTTCATCATCAAAAAGAACATTTCAAGATGTATCTTGAATTATAATGTTGTCTGTGATAGGATAATATTCCATTCACCTACAAGGACAATGAGTTAATAGCACTATTATTCAAATATACATCCCAACCACTAAAGTTAGTGATGATAAAATAGAATTCTATGACTTCTTCAGTCTGAAATTGATCAAACATGCAATCAAGATGTATTAATAATTATTGGTGACTGGATTGCAAAGGTTGGAAATCAAAGAGGAAGGATTGATAGTTGGAAAATATGGCCTTGGTGATAGAAATTATGCTGGAGATTACATGATAGAATTTTGCAAGACGAATAATTTATTCATTGCAAATACCTTTTCTAAACAACATAAAAGATGACTATACACATGGATCTCACCAGCTGGAATACACAGAAATAAAATTGACTACATCTGTGGGAAGAGGTGGTAGAAAAGCTCCATATGACCACCCAAAACAAGGTCAGGGCAGATGGTGGAACAGACCTGCTTTTATGCAAGTTCAGGCTGAAGCTGAAGAGAATTAAAACAAATCTAACATGGCCAAAATATGGCATTGAAAACATCTCACCTGAATTTAGAGGTCATTTGAAGAACAGATTTGATACATTAAACACCAATTACCGAAGACCAGAAGTTATGGGATTACATCATCAATATCATACAAGAAGAAACTGAAAGGTCATTAAGAAGACAAGAAAGAAGGAAAAGACCAAAATGTATGTCAGTAGAGACTCTGAAATTTGCTCTCCAGCGTAGAGATGCTAAAGCAAATGGAAGAAATGAGCAGATTAAATAGTTGAACAGAAAGTTTCAAAGGAAAGCTAGAGAAGATAAACTTAAGTAATTATAATGAAATTGGCAAAGATCTGGAATTGGAAAAACACAGGGGAAGATCATGCTCAGCATTTCTCAAGCAGAAATACTGCAGAAAAAAATTCAAGCCCCTACTTGGAATACTGAATTCTATAGGCAAAATGGACTGCTAGGTCAGTTTGAACTGAAAAGCAGGTGGTTCAAATCCACCAACCACTCCTCAGAAATGCTATACAGGGTCACTATAGGTCATAACTGACTTGATGGCACTTAACATCAATAAAAACAATATGGGAAAATATTGAACAATGCAGAAAATATCAAAAGAAGATTTAAGAATACACAGTTATGCAACAAAAAGAAATGTTTGATGTTTTACCATTTCAAGAGGTAACATATGATTAAGAACAAATAATACTGAAAGAAGACCTCCAAGCTGCACTGAAGGCATTGGCAAAGAACAAGGCTCTGAGAATTTATATAATACAAACTGGAATTATTCAACAAACTGATAAGCATTGAAGGACCTTGCTCATCTATGCAGAGAAATGTGGTGGACAACTACCTGGTCAATTGATTGGAAGAGATTCATATTTGCGCCCATTCCAAAGAGAGGTGATCCAACAGAATGCAAAAGTCAATGGACAATATCACCAATATCACATGAAGCAAAATTTGCTAAACATAATTTTTAAAAATAACTGCAACAGTTGTTTGAACCTCTGGAACTACCAGGATGTGAAATAAAGGATATCATTGCTGATGCCAGATGGATCTTGGCTGAAAGCAGAGAATAATAGAAAAATGTTTACTTGTGTTTTATTGACTATACAAAGGCATTTAGCCTGCGTGCATCATAACAAAGTACTTATTCAAATTGTATGCTGAGCAAATAATCAGAGAAGCAGGGTTATATGAAGAAGGGCATCAAGATTAGATTAGAGGAAGACTTAATAACAACCTGCGATATGCAGATAAAAAACCTTGCTTTGTGGAAGCAAAAAGGATGTAAAATACTAATGATGATCAAAGACGACAGCCTTCAGTATGGGTTGTATTTCAATGTAAAGAAAACAAAAATCCTCACCATTGGCTTAATAAATAACATCATGATAAATGGATAAAGGATTGAAGTTGTCAAAGACTTCATTTTGCTTGAATATACTATCAACACCTTTTCTAGAAGCAGCAGACAAGAAATCAAATGACGTATTGCATTAAGAAAATCTGCTGCACAAGACTTCTTTAATGTGTTCAAGAGTAAAGATATCAGTTTGAGTTCACCTTACCTAAATCTTGGTATTTTCAATAGCTTTATATTAATGTGAAGGCTGGATGATGAATAAGGAAGATCGTAGCAGAATTGATGCATTTGAGTTATGGTGTTGGAGAAGAATGTTAGAAGAACCATGGATTGCCAGAACAAACAAATCCTTGTTGGAATAAGTACAGCCAGAATGCACCTTAGAAGCCAGGATGACCAGACTTCATCTCTCAGACTTTGAGCCTATATCAAGAGGGACCATTCCATAGGAAAGACATCATGCCTGGTAAAGTGGAGGGTCAGCAAAAAAGAGGAAGACCCCCCAACAAGATGGATTCTCACAGTGGTAGCAGCAATGAGCTCAAGCGTGAGTGATTATTAGGGTGATGTAGGACTTGGTAATGTTTTGAACTGTTGTGCATAGGGTTGTTGTGAATCAGAACCAAATTGATGGCTCCTAACAACAACAAGGACCAGTCGCTGGAGAAGGATGTCATGTTGGGTAAGGTGGAGGATCAGAGAAAAAGAGGAAGACCCCTAACGGGATGGATTGGCCAGGTGGCATCATTGATGGACTCGTGTGGTAGCGGTAGTGAGGTTAGCCCAGGATCGGACATTGTTTCGTTCTGCTGTGCATAGGGTCGCTATGAGTCGGTTCCGACTCGATGGCAACTGACAACAACAACAACAACAGTAACAACAATAGGGATCAACTTGAAAGCATTATCCTAAGTAAAAAAAAATATATATATCACTCACAAAAGAAACCTCTACAGGGTTTCCTAGGAGTAGCTGGTGAGTTTGAACTGCCAGAGTTTGTAGTCCAGTGCATTAACCTGCAGTGCCACACCAGGACTAAAAAAGACAACATGTTTTATACATATTGTATAGAGTCAGAAAGGAATCCATGGATTTCTAGGTTTTGGAAATATGGACATGAGTAGGAACTGACTGCTAATAGGCATGGATTTCCTTATTGGAATGATTAAAATGTTGTAAAATTAGATTTTAGTGATTGTTGCCTAACTAAAATTTATTGAATTGAATTGTATATATTTGCCTTCCTTTGCTGTGCCTTTTCATTCCTATGTCAATTTCCTCATTTATGTGTAATTTTATGGTATGTGAATTATATATCAATAAAACTTTTTAATGCAATAGTGAGCTTGAACTGCTAATTTTGGGGTTCAAATCGACATTATGGTTGAGTGCTTATCCTAAAGCATCACACCAGAACTCTATGTTGTTGTTATTGTTGTTGTTAGGTGCCATTGAGTCGGGACTGACCCATAGCAACCTTATGCACAGCAGAACAAAACACGGCCCGATCCTGGGCCAACCTCATTACTGTTGCCACGCTTGAGTCCATCGATGCTGCCACATGGCCAATCCATCTCATTGGGGGACTTCCTCTTTTTCTCTGACCCTCCATCTTACCAAGCATGATATCCTTCTCCAGTGACTGGTCCCTTCTGACAATATGTCCTAAGTAGGAGAGACGAAGTTTGGCCATCTTGGCCTCCAAGGAGCACTCCGGCTGCACTTCTTCCAAAAACAGATCTATTAGTTCTATTGGCAGCCCAAGGCACTTTCAATATTTTCCTCCAACACCATAACTCAAAAGCATCAATTCTTCTACAATCTTCCTTATTCACTGTCCAGCTTTCGCATGCATATGAGGTTATTGAAGATACCTGGCTTGGGTCAGGCACACCTTAGTCCTCAAGCTGACAACTTTACTCTTCAACACTTTAAGAAGGTCTTGTGCAACAGATTTGCCTAATGCAATACATTATTTGATTTTTTGACTGCTGCTTCCGTGAGTGTTGATAGTTGATCCAAGAAGAATGAAGTCCTTGACAACTTCAATCTTTTCTCTGTTGAGAATAACATTGTCTATTGGTCCAATGATGAGGATTTTTTTTTTCTCTTTACATTGAGATGTAATCCACAACAAAGGCTGTGCTCTTTGATCTTCATCAATAAATGTTTTAAGTCCTCTTTACTTTCAGCAAGCAAGGTTGTATCATGTGCATTTCACAGGTTGTTAATGAGTCTTCCTTCAATCCTGATGCCACGTTTTTCTTTGTATAACCCAGCTTCTCAGATTATTTGCTCAGCATACAGAATGAATAAGTATGGTGGAAGAATACAATCCTGTCGCACACCTTTCTTCATTTTAATCCATTCAGTGTCCCCATGTTCTGTTTGAACAACTGCCTCTTGGTCCGGGTACAGATTCCTCATGAGCACAACTAAGTGTTCCGGAATACTCATACTTCACAATGTTGTCCATAGCTTGTCATGATCCACACAATCTAAAGCATTTGCATAGTCAATAAAGCACAGGTAAATATCTTTCTGATATTCTCTGCTTTCAGCCAAGATCCATCGGCCATCAACAATGATATCCTTCATTCCATGGCCTCTTCTGAATCCGGCTTGAACCTCAGAAGTTCTCTGTCAATGTATAATTGTAGCCGTTTCTGTATTACCTTTAGCAAAACTTTACTTGCATGGGCTATCAAAGAGATTGTCCGATGATTTCCACATTCCATTGGGTCGCCTCTCTTTGGAATGGGCACAAATATGGATCTTTTCCAATCACTTGACCAGATAGTTGTTTTCCAAATTTCTTGGCAGAGATGAGTAAGTGCCTCCAGAGCCGCCTCACTTTCTTTAAAGATTGCAATTTGTATTCCATCAATTCCTGGTGCCTAGTTCTTTGCCAGTTCCTTCAAAGCATCTTGAACTTCCTCTTTCAGTATCATTGGCTCTTGATCATATGCTACCTCTTAAAACAGTTGAATATTAACCATTTCCTTTTGGTACAGTGACTCTGTGTATTCCTTCCATCTTCTCTTGATGCTTTCTGTATCATTCAATAATTTGCCCAGTGAATCTTTCAATAACAAAGTTGAGACTTGAGTTTTTTCTTCAGTTCTCCCAGCTTGAGAAATGCTGATGTGTTCTTCTTTTTTGGTTTTCTGATTCCAGATCTTTGCACATTTATTGTACTATTTGGCTTTATCTTTGCAAGCTGGTCTTTGAAATTTTCTATTTAGTTCTTGGACGTCCTCATTTCTTCCATGTGCTTTAGCATTTCTATAGAGCAAGTTTCAGTGTCTCTTCTGACATCCATTTTGACCTTTTCCTTCTTTCTTGTCTTCTTAATGATTTTTTGCTTTCTTCATGTATGATTTACTTGATGTCATCCAACAACTCTTCTGGTCTTCGGTCTTTAGTGTTTAATGTATCAAATCTGTTCTTCAAATGATCTCTAAATTTAGGTGGGATATATTCAAGGTTATATTTTTGCTCTTGTGGATTTGTATTCATGTTCTTCAGCTTCAGTTTGAATTTGCATGAGTAATTGATGGTATGTTCCACAGCCTGCCCCTGGCCTTGTTTTCACTGATGATATGGAGCTTTTCCATCATCTCTTTCCATAGATGTAGTCAATTTGATTTCTATGCATTCCATCTGGTAAGGTCTATGTGTATAGTCATCTGCTATGCTGTCTAAAGAAGGTATTTGACATGAACAAATCATTAGTTTTGCAGAATTCTATCATGCATTCTCCAGCACCATTTCTATCAGCAAGGCCATATTTTCCAACTACTGATCCTTCCTCTTTCCTCCCAACCTTTGCATTTCAATCATCAGTAATGCTCAATAAATCTTGATTGCATGTTTGATCAATTTCAGATTGAAGAAGTTGGTAGAATTCTTCTATTTCATCCTCACTGGCTTTAGTGGTTGGTGCATAAATCTGAATAATAGTGGTATTAACTGGGCTTTCCTGTAGGCACATGGATATTATCCTATCACAGACAGCGTTGTAATTCATGACTGATCTGGATATGTCTTTTTGACAATTAATGCAACACCATTCCTCTTCAATTTGTCATTCCCAGCATAGTAGACCAAGTAGTTGTCAGATTCAAAATGGCCAATACCAGTCCATTTCAGCTCACTAATGCTTAAGATATCCATGCTTATGAGTTCCATTTCATTTATGACAACTTCCAATTTTTCCAGATTCATGTCCAGAACATTCCATGTTCCAATTTTCAATGGATGTTTACAGCTGTTTCTTTTCATTTTGAGTTGTGCCCCATCAGCAAATGAAGGTCCCACGGGCTTTTCTCCAATGGGCTTTACTCCATTCATGTCATCATGGTCAATTCTACTTTGAGGAAGCAGCTCTTCCCCAGTCACATTTTGAGTGCCTTCCAACTTGAGGGGCTCATTGTCCGGCACTATATCTGACAGTGTTTCTCTGCTATTCATAAGGTTTTTAGTGAGTAAATATTCAGAAGTAGTTTGTCACTCTTTCTTCCTAGTCTGTCTTTGTCTGGAAGCTCATCTGAAACCTGTCCACCATGAGTGACCCTGCTGATATTTAAAATACCGGTGGCATAGCTTTCAGAATCACAGTTGCTCACAAGCCACCATAGTACGACAAACTGATAGACTCGTGTGGCCAGGACTCCATAGTAGGAATCAAATGCTACCAAACTGAATAAAATTGAAATCAGGTAAGGTAACATTCACTCTGTGTATATATGAGTATGTGTTGTCTCTCTTCCTGTCTCTATCTTTCTCACCCACTCACATTCTCCATATACATTCTGACATACACACAGAGATCTGCTCAAAGAAAAATTTCCACAAAAATCCACTACCAATGAGTTGAATATGACTCAGTGACCCTGTATAGGGTTTCTGAGACTGCAATTTTTTTCTGGATCAGAAAGCCTCATCTTTCTTCCAAGAAGCAGTTATTGGGTTTGAACTGCCAATCTTGTAGTTAGCAGAACCAGTGCTTATTCTATAATGCCACCAGCACGTTTTATTTCTAGAGCAACTTCAGCTCAGAGTACTGAGAGAACAAATATAAGATTTAACATCTGACAATCTCCATTTGACCTAGCAGCTCTACCATTTACCAAATGTACAACCTTGGGGAACTTTATTACCGTTTCTGACCTTCAGTATCCTCATCTACAAAATGAATATAACATCACCTGCTCACTGGGTTATGAGATCCAAATGAAATAATATATATAAATGCACATGCAAAGCTTGAAATGAATGAGACAGTATTATTACTTCTCCTCAGGGAATTAACACTTTAACACCTTTACTATTTTGTGGCATGGAAGTTCAGCTTTGGGCCATGAAGTGGAAAAGTGTTTGGAGTGAGGACAGGTCTCCCAGATGTTGCAATTGTATGTGTACAAGAGCTTCTCTTCGGCCAACATATAAAACTTCTCCACAAATACACAGAGACAGATACACACATATGCAAACATTTAATACAAAAAGATACTCTAAGCATTCTAGTCAAGTTTTGAGTATCATTTCACATCATTCCTATTGAATTTAGAGGTGGAAAACTCCTGGAAAGAAAATCCTTTCATCAGCTCTCCAATTTCAGGTTTGAAAAGTCAGATAGACCACAAAGACCGTGTTTCACTTGTTTTGCACCATCTGGTGGACTGTGCCTGGAGGTACAAGGTCTGCTCTGTTATTGCCAAGGAGTTGCAGGACCTGTGGAGTTATTGTTCCAGGGCAGAAGGAGAGGCCGCAACAAGGCCTGCAGTGACTGGCAAGTTATTAGCATCAAGGGGGGAGGGGTGGGGAGGCTTTATATGAGCAACAAAACTCTTCTTTCTTGAAAAGCATCATGCAACAACCTAAAAGTAATTGAGTTGGTCCCCCCTTCCCCTGTATTCCACAACTTATGCAAGTTATTCAAAGAGTTTAATATTTACTTTGTCCTGTTTTGGAATTATAGGATAAGCACTGGACTGCTAACTGCAAGCTTGGCAGCACAAACCCACCAGCCACTCCTCAGAAATCCTATACAGGGTTGCTGAGTCAGAACTGACTTGATGTCACTTGACAACAACTCGGGTTCCTTAGGAGATGGCATCAGAATGTAAACCTTTTGAGGGTAGGAACTATATCCAATAATCTTTGCATGTCCACCTTCCTCTTCTATGCCCATCCCCGACAACCACACACACTGGACTAGACTGAGACCAGAGCTCATTAAATGCTCATGTTTACACTGAATTGAGCAGACTAGAGCTCTTAAGCATCTAAAGAGAGTTAAATTTTAAATAAGGCCTAAGGTTTTACAATAGGTCTGGTGTGGCACTGTAGGATAATGACTGGACTACAAGGTTGGTTTGAACTTCAGTGTTGGTGATTCAAAGTCACCAGCTCTTGGAAACCCTGTACAGGGGTGCTCTGAGTCAGAACCAACTCAGTAGCACTTAACAACGAGGTTGTACAAACTTGGGTAGTATGCATTGTTTCTCCTTTCTATTGCTCTGCTCCAATAAAGTAGGGATGCTAATACTGGCCAATCACATAAAGAAGTCATATATGTCCAAGTAAAAGGTGTTATTCAGAATTCAGTGATCAGTAGATATTTACAGAGCACCTCCCCTATGCTGAGCAATGTGTAAGATGCTGAGGGTGAATGAGTAGGAAGAGAAGGGGCATCAGAGAAATGAGATTATCATGGCACATCCTTTGAAGAGCTCGTTGGTCTAACTAAGAGGAAAGATGCGTTCATAGAACATAACTGCACGTCAAGACCCGAACCTAAACAATGGGCAATTCTACATACTAAAAAGAGGAAAGACTGGGGGTGTCAAGTAAGAATTCATGGAGGAGGTGTTGTAATCATTCCTATAATCTAATTTTAAAATGCTGCTGAGTGTAGTACCTTTTAGGGTGGCCTGAGTGTTCTTAGGGAGACTTTATAATGTTGCCCTTCACAAATTTGACATGACTGCCATAGTTTCTGTAGTGGGTTGAATGGTAATGGTGGTTAGTGATTATGGGCCATGGAGTAGGTTCCAACTCATAGTGACCCTGTGAAAGGTTTCCAAGGCTGAAAAGCTTTGGGAACAGAAAGCCTCATCTTTCACCCACAAAGCGACTGCTAAATTTGAACTCCTGACCTTAGCAGCCCAGTTCATAATCCACTACACTAGTGTCCCTCAAACGTCATGTCAACCCAAAACCTCAGAACGTACCCTGTTGGAAATAGGACCTTTGTAGAGGTAATTAAATTAAGATGGACTAGGATGAACTCCAAATCCAATTACTGGTGTCCTTATAAGAATAGGAGGCACACACAGAGAAATCTTGTGAAGATGAAGGCAGAAATTGGAGCTATAAGTCAAGTGATGCCAGTGACTGCCAGGATCTATCAAAGTCGGAAAAGACAAGAAAAGATTCTTCCCTTGAGAGCATGGCCCATAACTTTACTTTTAATTTCTAACCTCTAGAACTGTAAAATAATAAATTTTTGTTGTATCAAGGCACCAACTAAGTGATAGATGGTAATTTGTTATGGCTAGCACAAGCAAGTAATACATTTTCTCATGTTTATCTTTTTAAATTCTAGTCATTTCTCTAACCCTATTTCCCACATCTTAGACAAGTCTTTTCTAATCAATCCAGACTCACGGATCCCCTCTATGTGTCTTGTTGTTAAGTGCCATCCAATCAGTTCTAACTCATAGTGACACTGCATAGGAATTTCAAGGAGTGGCTGGTGTGTTTGAACCACCACCTTGTTGTTAGCAGTTCAGTGTTTATTCAACAGAGTCACACCAGGACTCCTTTATGTGTCTGTTGTTGTTGTTGAGAGCCGTCAAGTTGGTTTAGACCCATAAGGACCCTGTATAGGGTTTCCAAGGAGCGGATGGTGAGATTGAACTGTTGACCTTGCGCATTAACCCACAGTGCCACGCCTTAGAACCATTAAAATATATGATTCTAAAGCTTTGTCTCTCCTACTTTGGACATATTGTCTGGAGGGAACAGTCGCTGGAGAAGGATGTCATGCTGGGTAAGGTGGAGGGTCAGAGAAAAAGAGGAAGACCCCTAATGAGATGGATTGGCCAGGTGGCATCATTGATGGACTCAAGTGTGGCAGCGGTAGTGAGGTTGGCCCAGGATCAGACATTGTTTCATTCTGCTGTGCATGGGGTCACTATGAGTCGGTTCCGACTCGATGGCACCTGACAACAACAACAACAAACTCAGAAGTGATGTCTATATATAATGTCTTGTTTTCTGTACAATACTGTTAGTTCAGTACAGCAAGGTCGCAGAGCACCTTGTACAGGGCTGGTTGACAGGATGAACTTATAGTACAACTATCTGAAGCCGCCAACAGATAACAAGACAACCCTCCTCCTGGCTAAGGTTTATCTGAACTGCAGCCAAGTTCCTGGGTAGTGACTCAGGAAGTCAGTCAAAGATCTGAGAAGAGTTTACATGACCTGTGTTCTGATGCACTGATAGTCCAGTCTTTGGGTCATATGATTGACTTTCCCCCATTAAGACCCCTCCTCATCTACACTAAGCTGTGAGGTTTTAGGACTTCTTTTCTCTTCAAGATAAGCCCTAGTATTCATTTTAACTGGTTTTCACCTGGCTATCTACCGAGGAAAGTAGGGACAATAAAAATGTGGATAGCCTCAAGTCTTAGGGATTCTTCCTGAGACCCAAGAGTTTCAAATAAATGCAGAAACAAAACATTGGTTCTGTTGGAATGTTAAAACACAAAAAGTAGCCTAAATAAAGCTAAATATGTTTAAGAAACACTAAGTTAAAAGAATTTAAACAGATTTTGTTTTTCATTTTGTTTTGTTTCATTTTCCTAAGAAAAGATTTAGAGCCCTTAATGAACACTGTGTTTTTCTGATAAGAGACTGGAGTACATCACTCCAAATATATTTTACCACAGAATTGTTCTTCAAGATCTCTTCTCACAGATCAATTTAGAATAGGACTTTCCTTTCAATCCTTGTGAAAATTTACCACAAAGTCAAAACTCCCTTTCTCAAGGATTTTGTTTCTTTTAAAATTATATATAGATATATACATATAAATAAAAATTTCTGATTATCAAAATAAGGCATTCATGGCAGATAACTTGTAGAATAAAGAAATGCAATAACAAATTTAAAATCATTAAAAAGGCCTCACTCACTAGAGTTAACATTTCGGTATGCCCGCCCCCAATTTTCTATTGAAAAAGAATTCATCCTGAAGAATTTCTTCTATTATGAGGAACCAGTGTGGCCTTCCAGAAAAATCCTGCCTCCATTTCATCTATTGAAATATGTTTACCAAATATCAGTAGTTACTGCGTAGCCACCATCATGCTCCGTTGTTGTGAAGGGCCGTTGAGAAGATTCTGACTCATAGTGACCTTGTACAGGATTTCCAAGGAACAGCTGATGATTTTGAACTGTCAACCTTGTGGTTCAAGGTCCAGTGCTTATTTTATAGCACCACATCAAGAGTTACCAGCATGTTCTAGTCCTCATCAAAATCAATACACTTTAAAAAACAAATACAAATATAAAACCTAAACAGGTGCTTCAAACATGGAGAAAATGATTACAGAGCTGGAGAAGAACTACAAGTTATCCAAATACTATTCAATGGAGTGGTCTCACAGAAACCAACATACTTCCAGTGTGAGGAGACCAAAGAGATAGAGGAGAGGGATTCTGATTTTTGTTCCCTGAAAATAAAATAAAGAAATTGGATTAAACATGTGGCACTGTGGGTTAAGTGCTGGACTGCAAGGTTGGTTTGAACTGCAAGGATCAGCGGTTCAAGCTCACCAGCAACTGCTCGGAAATCCTATACTGGGTCACTAGGAGTCAAAATTATTAGTCAGACCTGACTCAACAGCACTTAATAACAACAACAATAGTTTGATATTAGTACAATAATTTAGTGGCATCAATTGTACAGAATATTCATATATTGTTGTTGTTAAGAGCCGTCCACCCATAGCAACCCTGTATAGGGTTTCTGAGGAGCAACTGGTGAGCTTCAACCACCAACATTACTGTTCAAACTGACTTTACAGTCCAGTGCATTAACCCAAGTGCCACAACAGGATGTTAAATAATATTAATTGTTTAATATGTGAATATTCTACACAACTGACGTTGCTCAATCATGAGAGCAAATAATTATGTTGGCAAAAGCACCAGAGAAATTGTTGTTAGGTGCTGGTAAGTCAGTTCTGATTCATAGTGAACGTAAGCACTACACTGCCTGGTCTTGTGTTATCCCCATAATTGTTGTTACATTTAAGTCCATTGTTGTTGTCATTTCATCAATTTAGACAAATGAGAACAATGGACAAGAAGACTAAATATTCCTTTCCTTCATACCTTCTCATACACTTTATCTACAACAAATTATTCAGAGGGGGAAAATATGAAAGGACAAAACATAAGCAGAATGTGGAGTTTGTGGGAAGGGAAAACACAGCTGCTTCAACTTTGCTTAGAACTAGCTCTGCCTGGTCTCAGGTCCATGCTCTTTTCACTATATTAGGTTGCTTCTCGATTAATAAGGAGCTCTGGTAGTGTAGTGGTTACGAGTTGGGCTGCTAACCTCACAGTCAGCAGTCTGAAACTACCAGCAGTTCCTTGGGCAAAAGATGAATTTTTTTGCTCCCATAAAGATTTACAGCCTCAGAAACCCTATGCAGGGTCGCTATGAGTCAGAATCAACTCCACTGCAAACCACCATCACCCACCATCACCAGCGTCTCAATTAGTATTTTGAACTGATTAGACAATAACTTTTGACCAGATATAAATAAAAATGCTACATGAGATCATATGTTGTTGTTAAGTAGCATCGGGTCTGTACTGATGTATGGCCACATTATGCACAACAGAACAAAATACTACCCAGTCCTGGACCAATTTGACAATAATTGCTACTCTTGAGCCTAATACTGCTTCCACTGTGCCAGTCTATCTCATGGGGGGGGGGGGAAGGGGGGAGTCTTCCTGTTTTTTGCAGACCCTCCACTTTACCAAGCATGATGTCCTTTTCCAGGGACTGGTACGTCCTGATAATATGTCTGAAGTATGAGAGATGAAGTAGAGACATTCTGGCTTCTAAGTAGCATTCTGGCTGTACTTCTTCCAACACAGATTTCTTTGTTCTTCTGGTTGTTCATGGTACTTTAAAAATTCTCCTCTAACACCATAACTTAAATGTATCAATTCCTCTGTAGTCTTCTTTATTCATTGTCCAACTCTCACATGCATATGAGGTTATTGAAAATACCATGGCTTGGGCCAGGCACACCTTAGTCCTCAAACTAACATCTTTGCTCTTGAACACTGTGAAGAGGTCTTGTACAACAAAATTGCCTAATGCAACTTTGTTTTGATTTCTTGACTACTGCTTCTCTAAGTGTTGATGGTTGATCCAAGCAAAACAAAATCTTTGAAAACTTCAGTCTTTTCTCCATTTATATGGAGGATACATATTGGTTCAGTTGTGAGGATTTTTTGTTTTCTTTACACTGAGATGCAACCCATACTGAAGGCTGTGTCTTTGATCTTCAACAGTATTTTAAGTCCTCTTTGCTTTCAGCAAGCAAGGTTGTATCATCTGCATATCGCAGGTTGTTAATGAGTCTTGTTCCAATCCTGATGCCATGTTCTTCTTCATATAATCCAGCTTGTCAGATTACTTGTTCATCATATACTTAATCAGCATGGTGAAAGAATACAACCCTGGTCGGTCACACTTTTCCTGATTTTAAACCATTCAGTATTCCCTTGTAGTATATGAATGATTGCCTCTGGGTCTATGAAGTTTCCTCATGATTTATGTGTTCTGAAATTCTCATTCTCCATAGCATTGTCCATAGCTTGTCATGATCCACACAATAGAAAGCCTCCGCATAGTCAATAAAGCACAGGTGAAAATCTTTCTGATATTCTCTTTCAATCAATATCCATCTTATGTCAGCAGTAATATCCCTCATTCCACATCCCCATTGAATCTGGCCTGAACCTCTGGCAGCTGCCTGTACTGTTGCAGCCATTTAAAAAAATTATCTTTAGCAAAATTTTACTTATATATGATATTGTCCGATAAGTTCCACATTCCATTGCATCACCTCTCTTTGGAATGGACACAAGTATAGATCTCTTCCAATCAGTTGGCCAAGTAGCTGTCTTCCAAATTTCATTGCATAGATGAGTAAGTGACTCCAGTGCCTCATCACTTTGTTGAAAGACTTCAATTTGTATCCCATTAATTTCTGGAGTCTTATTCTTTGCAAATCCCTTCAGTGCACCTTGGATTTCTTCCATCAGTACCATTGATTCTTGATCATATGCTACCTCTTAAAATGGAGTCCTGGTATGGTGCTGTGTGTTACTGTACCAGACTGTAAAGAGGAAACTCAAGCTCACCAGCTGCTCCTTGGAAACCCTATGCGGGGTCTCTATGGGTTGGAATCAACTCGACAGCACTTAACAACAAAAACAAAATGATTGAACATCGACGGTTTCTTTTTGGTACCATGGATCTATGTATTTCTTCTTCTTTTTTCTTTGAAAAATTTATTTTATACCTATTATACCACAGAGTCAGCAGTTCAAAACTACCAGCTGTTCCTTGGGAGAAAGACGAGGCTTTCTGCTCCCATAAAGAGTTACAGCCTTGGAAACCCTGTACAGGGTTACTATGAGTCAGAACTGACTCCAAGGCACATAACAACAACAACATACCATAAAGTATACCATTTCTAAACATTGAATGCAACTCCCTAGTAAGATACTTAAAGCAACACAAAACATTTACCTTATTAGAAACAAGATGCACTGTTCACTTATTGTCTTAAAAAATAATTGCACTTTCACTTTCATAATTTGACAATGCATTCACGAAACAATCTGCAGACAACTACTGTTTTAACAAAGAACACTTTTCAGTAGACGTGAGTGTCCTAAAGAGTTTATTAGGCATGAGTTTTACAAACAGTACTTAGATTAACGGTAATGGTGGAGCTGGAGAGTGTTGTGTCTTCTTCAATCAGCCCTGCAAGAACCAACTTGTGGCCCATCCCCAGGCCATGGCTCTTGCAGCCTACAGATGTTAAACCACGCCTCTCTCCGTGCTTGTGGACAGGTTTGGTGGTCCATTGAGTGCCAGGATTTCTTCTGATAGCTTTATGGAATGGATAAATGAGGATAACTTCAAAAAATTTATATGTGGCATCTTCACCAACCCAATAAGAATTCAGGACTCTTAGAGCCCTACAAGTGGTGTCCAGCTTGCTCCTCAGCCACAGACTGAAGGCTTCTAGCAAACTGCAGCTGGTTAACACCATGATGGACAGGCTTGCCATAGGTTGCACTCTTAGGCACTAGGCATTTGCTTGGCCTTGTATCCCAGTCTGTGCACCTTCTCTGGCCATGTGGGATGGGGGAAGGGAGCCCTGTACAGCTCAGAGAGCCAACAGCGGGCCCACAGGAGAAATTGCAGCACATGGAACTGCATCTTCCTCCATAATTCCTGGATGTACTTGAAAGCACCCATCTCAGCTTACCCATCTGTCTGATGGCTGCCACCAGACAGAAAGGAAGAAGCTTTTCTCCCACAATCCCTTTTGGGCTAGCCTTCCATCTTCTTTTGATACTTTCTGCATCATTCAATTTTTGCTCATTTTGTTGTTGTTAAGTGCTGTTGAATCAGTTCCAACTCATAACAACCCTGTTTAGGTTGTCTGAGGAGCAGCTGGTGGGTTTGAACTGCCTAATTTGTCATTGGCAGTCCATTGCCACACCAAACATCCTTCAATGATACAAGGCAAGTCTTGAATTTTTAATTCTGATCTTTCAGCTTGAAAAATGTTGAAAGCAATCTTCCCTTTTGGTTTCCTAACTCCAAGTCTTTGAAAACTTCATTTTCTTCACAAACTGTCTTTTGACATTTTCTGTTCAGCTCTTTTACCTACTCATTTCTTCCGTTTGTTTTAGCATCTCAAAGGAGCTCTGGTAGCGTAGTGGTTATGAATCAGGCTGTGAACCTCAAGGTCAGCAGTTCAAAACTACCAGCTGCTCCGTGGAGAAAGATGAGGCGTTCTGTTCCCATAAAGATTAACAGCCTTGGAAACCCTGTGTAGGGTTGCTATAATCAGAACCTACTCCACGGCACATAACAACAACATACTGGAGAGCAAGTTTCTGAGTCACTTCCATTCTTTCTTGTCTTCTTTATAACCTTTTGCTTTCTTCCTGTATGATGTTCTTGATGTCACCCCACAACTCTCTGATCTTTGGTCATGTTTCTTATTCATCAAAACTGTACTTGAGATGATGTCTAAATTCAGATGGGACATGTTTGAGGTCATAGTTCAACTCTCATGGACTTGTTTTAGTTTTCTTCAGGTTCAGTCTGAACTTGCATATGAGCAACTGATGAGATTGTTCAACAGTCTCCTCCTGGTCTTGTTTTGGTTGCTGATAGAAGCCTTTCCACACATATAGTAAATTTGAATTCTGTGTATTTCATCTAGTCAGGTCCATATGTATCATCATCTTTTATTTGTTTAACAAAGGTATTTGTAATGAAGAAGTCATTGGTTTGGCAAAGTTCTATTATGCATTCATGTGTACAGTGCTAAAAAAGAGTGGGGAAGTTAAGTGTTTTAAAATGTCAGCTATTATTATTTTAAGTACATACATTTTCAAGAAAGAACAAGATTCCAAGTCCAAAAAATCAAACAAAAGAGATAAAGCAGAAATACATTTTGATTTTAGAATCATGATTATAAAGGAAACCAGATAAGGTAAGATCTCTCTGCAAAGTTGCAAAGCCCCATGTGGGACGTCTCTCTAGCAGGGCAGCAGGTAAAGCTAGAAGATATAATAATAATAATAACAGTTTTGTTCTTATCAACTGCTATTGAGTCAGCTCATAGCAAACCTGTATAAAGTTTTCGAGGAGCGACTGGTGAGTTTGAACTGTCAACCTTGCACTTCACACCAACCTTGCAGTCAATGCTTATACTGCGTATTTATACTATACTTATACAATGTCACATTAATAACAATAGTTCTATTTCTGACTGTTAAAATATCCATCCCCAGGACCAGCCCATATTCCTTGAAAACATTATTAAATTAGTTATTTATTATTTTCCCCTCTCACAGTCGGCATATTTCTTTAAGCAATCCTTATGGCTTTCATAAGTGTTTCTATTTTCAGTCTTCCTCAAACTTGCTATATCAAAAAGGAAACAAAGCCAGTTGCCATCAGGTGGATTCAGACTCATGGTGACCTAATGCATTGTACAGTAAAACTGTGCTCCATGGATTGCTAGGCCTTTCTTCCAATGGTTCAGAATACCACTATTTCAATTAGCAGTCAAGTGTTTAATAATTTGTGCCACCTAGTGAAGGAGCTCTAGTAGTGTAGTGGTTATGAGCCGGGCTGCTAACCTCAAGATCAGCAGTTGAAAACTACCAGCCGTTCCATGGGGAAAAGGTGGGGCTTTCTGCTCCCTGTAAAGTTTTACAGCTTCAGAAGCCCTATACAGGGTTGCTATGAGTCAGAACCGACTCCATGGCACATAACCACCAATGCTAGTGACTCCATCAAGTCAGACTAATGCCAATGAATTAACTGCCTTAACTGACCATGATCTTTGCTTATCTCACTCCCCTTTTCAAAATCTTTGATAATTTCCCCACTGAACATAAAATGAAAATCATAAGCTCTTTAGCCTAGCACACACTACTTTCTACAATCTAATATTCTTTACCTGCCACTCATTTGTTGGACCCAACCAAAAGCCAGAGAACGATGCAGTCTACTAATGCAACTCATTCCAACTAAAGTTTTGTGTCACAGAACTCTAGAAACAGTCTGGAAAACGGTAGGACGTAGATCTGAATGGAAAATAACCAGAACAACCATTAATGCAGTTTAAAAAAAAAAAAATTTAATTAAAATTCCCTCTTTATATGTAAAAATTTTACTGAAAAAAAACCACAAAAAAACTGGGCAGGTCTTCCTAACAATAACAAAAATAAGCAAATAAATAAAATAAATAAAAGGCAGAGCTTGGATTGGAAGCCAAACAATATGTTTTCAGAGCCATACTTCATATACTTAAATACATGTTGTTATTGTTGTTGCTAAGTGCCAACGAGTCAGTTCTGACTCAGCAAACTTGTATAGGGTTTTTGAGGTTTTAAATCATGGGTGGGGAATGTATTGTTGTTGTTAGGTGTCATCAAGTTGGTACCAACTCATAGAAACCCTATGCACAACAAAATGAAACATTGACCAATTCTGGGCCAACCTCACAATTGTTGCCATGCTTGAGCCCATTGATGTTACCATTTTGCCAATCCATCTCACTGGGGGTCTTCCTCTTTTTCTCTGACCCTCCACCTTAACATACACGATACCCTTCTCCAGTGACGGGTCCCTCCTGACAATATGTCCAAAGTATGAGAGACGAAGTTTGGCCATCTTGGCCTCTAAGGAGCACTCTGGCTGCACTTCTTCCAAAACGGATCTATTGGTTCTTTTGGGAGCCCCTGGCACTTTCAACGTTCTCCTCCAACACCATAACTCAAAAGGGGAATATATAAGGGTCTGGAAATCATTTGGTCTGTCCCTGCCAAGACAGCCATCACATTTGCTGTTGTTAAATGCCGTCGAGTTGGTTCTGAACCATAGAGACCCCATATAGGGTTTCCGAGGAGGAGTTTTAAGCTTGAACCTTTGACCTTGCGAATCAAATCGACTTTGCAGTCCAGCGCTTTAACCCACAGCGCCACACCAGGACCCCTAAGGGTGAGTTATTTTAATGTTTGACGAAATATAGCTAGGGTCATTTTTTAAGTGGATAATTTTGTATGGCCCAAGAATGATGCTATAAATTTTGGCAGAAACAAATGTCTTCCACCCCTGCTTTAGATCTTTGCAGGAGTGGAAAGCCTCATCTATTTCACGATGAACTGGAGGCAGGCTAGAACCAGGGACTTTGTGGTTCGCGTCCCAAGATTTATTGCATGGAGCCACCATGTTCCCACTTAAATGTATAAATATATGCAAATTGAAATTGAAATGCCTTTATGGTTTTTTGGTTTTTTTTAAAATTTCTAAGTGTGGTGGTGTGGGTTATTGTGCTGGACTGCAAAGTCACTTTGAATGGTAAGGTTGGTGGTTCAAGCTCACTAATCACTCCTCAGAAACCATATACAGGGTCACTGTGGGTTAGAATATACTCTATGGCACTTCACAACAACAAGTATATTATAGGGAAAAAAAAAAACCCAACCTGCTCAAACTCAATAACAATCATGAAATTTAAATATGTGACACTTTTTTTCCATCAAGTTGGCAAAATATTAAAATAATGTATCACTTACTATTATTATCCCAAGTATGATTCAATGAGCAAATATATATATTCGTACAGCTTTATTTGGGTTAATTTGGCAATAAATATGAAAATGCTGACATTTTTTAATACCCTTAGCCTTTCCAAAGAATAAATTATGAAACCCTCAAAGACTTAACAACAAAATTGCTTAGAACAGAAGTATCTAAAACGACAAAATCTTAACTATAAATTAAATTTCTTAATAAAGAAAATATTTACATAAATAATTATATGGTATGACAAATTACTATGTAACCATTAAACCTATACTCTAGGAAATTATTACAACATGGAAGGATATTCAGACACAATGTTTAAAGAAAAACAGTACAAATTCTACTTATGTTAATATATGCATTGAGAAGATATAAATGACAATACAACATTTTATCAGCAGATATCTTGGTGTGACAAGATTCAAGTGGTTTTCATGCATTTATTTTTTACTCATTAGTATTTTCCAAATTTTCTGCATGAAATACTTTTGTAATAAGAAAAACACAATAAAATATTATAAATGAATAGACGCTACTTCTTTTATATGCAGAGCGATCTTGTACATGACCTAGAGCTGCTATATGATGCCACTAGGCGGTTCCATTATAATTCAAAGACAATTTTCCCAAGTGCAAAAAAGGGACAAAAAAAGGCATAAGTGACTTCCTCATATCAAAAATAGCAACATGAAGCCAAGGACACTGACCTTCGCTTTCTCCCTCCCAGGCTCCAGTCTTTAGACCCTGCTGATTTGTACCAAAATCTCCAATACCTATAAAACCCCATGTGAAACTAAGTCACAGAAAGAACTCCTGTTTGGCAGCTAAAGGTAAACTGCCAATTTATTTCCATCCTTCATCTAATTCTCAGTTAGCCATCAAAGTGAAATAGGTTATCAGAGACAGGGGATAATGCCACTAGTAAGAATGATAGATAAGTAAAAAAAAAAAAAACATTTATAAGAATCAGTCTTGTATGTCCCAAACCCATTCTATGTGACACTCTGTAAGTGAAGCTGTTTAAAGAATTAATGTTGCATGGGGAAACAATGAGCAATCAGGCAAACATAATGATAAAGAATGCAACTATGTGTAAAATAAAACATGGAATATGAGGAGAATATGCCTTAAGGAGGGACTCTGCCCCAGTTAAAACTAAGTGCTCCAATCTCTCCAAAAGGAAATATTATCGTCTTGTTTTCTGAAAGTATTTCCTTGCTCAAGCAAAGACCACTAACTGTATGTAGGAAGCCAGTATAGTTTTCCTTGTTATTGTTAGGTGCCCAGGAGTCACCTCTGCTCATACAGATTCTATACACAACAGAACAACGCACTGCCCATCCTCAGAATTATTATGCTTGAACCCACTGTTGCTGCCACTGTCTTGATCCATCTCGTTGGACATTTCATGTTGACACTCCACTTTACCAAGTATTATACTCCTAAAACAGGTCCAAAGAACAAGAGATGAAGTCTTACTATCCTCGAGTATTTGGAGCACTCTGGCTTCCAAAGCAGATTTGTTTGATCTTCTGGCAGTCCAAGATACTTTCATGTTCTCCAATTGTTGTTGTTGTTGTTCAGTGCCATTGAGTTGGTCTGATTCATAGCAATGCTGTATAATGTTTCCGAGAAACAGTTGGTGATTTGAACCACCGATCTTGTGGTTAGACTTTTATGCTTCAGATATATTATCAGAAGGGACTAGTCCCTGGAGAAGGGCATCATACTTGGTAAGGTGAAAGGTCAGTGAAAAAGAGGAAGACACCCTAATGAGATGGATTGGCACAATGGAAGCACCAATGGGCTCAGGCATATTAATGATTGTGAGATTGGGGCAGTGTTTCTTTCTATCATGAGAAGTGTCACCATGAGTCAGTCCCAACTTGATGATACCTAACAAAATTTCTTCCAACAAAAAAGTTAGTATCATCTGCATATCATAGGTTGATAATGAGTTTCCCTCCAATTTAATTTTTCTTCATATAATATAGCTTCTCTGATTATTTACTCAGCATACACATTGAATACATATGGTGAAAGAATGCAACCTTGGTGTACACCATTCCTGATTATAAACCATTCAGTATCCCCTAATTCTGTTCAAACTACTGCCTCTTGTTCTATGTACATGTTCCTCATGAGTACTATCAAGTGTTCTGGAATACTCATCATTTGCAATGTTATCCATAGCTTGTCATGATCTACACAGTTGAAAGTATTTGCATAGTCAATAAAGCACAAGTAAACATCTTTCTGGTAATATCTGTCTATGGATCTTTTCCAATCAGTTGCCCAGATAGCTATATTTCAAATTTCTTGACGTCTTAGTTATCTAATGCTACTATAACTGGTATACCACAATTAGATGGTTTTAACAACCAGAAAGTTATTCTTTTACAGTTTTAGGAGGTTAGAAGTCCAAATTCAGAGCTCTGACTCTAAGGGAAGGATTTCTCTTTGTTGGTTCTGAGGGAGGGTCCAAGAGTCGGCATCTGTAAGCCCACTATTCCTTAGAGATCTCTAGTAATCTTAGCATCATTATTCCTCTGGATCTAGGAGATTCACAGTGCAGGGACCCCCAAAGGACACAGTCCACTCTTGGCTTTTCTATCTCTTAGTGGTAGTGGGGCCCTCATTCTCTGCTCACTTCTCTCTCCTTTTATATCTCCAAACAGATTGACTCAAGGTACAATCTAATTCTGTAGACTCAATCTGACCTCGATGATATAATTTGTTGTTTGTTATTAAGTACCATCAAGTCAGTTCTGATTCATAGTTATCTTGTATAGGGTTTCTGAGGCATTTAAATAGTTGCTGGAGCAGAAGACCTTATCTTTCTCCCGCAGAGTGACTGGAGGGCTGTCCAGTACTTATGGTATGGAGCTACCATGCTCTCCAATAATGTAACAAAAGTGAAAATTTACAAAATATAGGATCATTACTTTAGATCAGGGGTTATCATCTCAGATCACATCATGAGGATGATTGCATTATATTAGATCTCATCATGGGAGACTACATCTTTCAACTCCTGGTATGACACTGCAGAATAAGCACTGGACTGAGAACCAAAAGGTTCAAACCCACCAGCTGTTTCTCTGAAACCCTATACAGTGTCACTATGAGTTGGAATTGTCTCTATGGCACTTAACAACAATAACAATTTATGATTTGCAGCAACCCTGAGAGGGTTTCTGAGAGTGGCAGATAGGTTAGAGTTGCGACCTTGTGGTCACCAGTCCAATGCTTAACCTACAGTGCTACACCAGGACTCTCAAGTTGCTTAGTGACGAGTTTTATCCTTTGCCCAAGACCATGTGTATACTTTATGGTTAGTAATTTACACTTCCTCCCCTTTCCACCACTGCCAACCATCAAAGAATGTTTCCTGACTTTATCATAGTAATCTCTAAACAGCCCTGGTATGTAGGATACGTACAGGACTACTAACTACAAGGTTGGCAGTTCAAACCCACAAGTCACTCTTGTAAACACTATACCTTATGATTTGTTGCTATAACTTGGAATGGACTTGAAGGCACACAACAACAACAATAATCTCAAATAATACTTGTCCTTTTATGATTGACTGACTTTACTCAGCATGTCATCAAAGTTCATTCTTGCTATAAGATGTTTTGCATATTCATCTTTATTCTTTAACATTGTGTACTAATTCATTGGAGTCTCAGTGTGGCACTGTAGGATAAGTGCTGAATGGCTAACTGCAAGGTTGGTGATTCAAACCCACCAGCTGCTCCTCGGAAACCCAACTGTCCTCTTTGAGTCAGAACCAACTTGAGGGCACTTAACAGCAACAGTATTCCACCAGAGAGCAAGTACTGTGACACCATAGAATAAATACTGGACTGAAAACCACAAGGTTGGTGATTTGAGACAACCAGCTGTCCTGTGGTAGAAAAATGAGACTTTCTGTTTGCACAAATACTTAAAAAGCCATGGAAACCCTACACAAGGTCGATAGGAGTCAGAACCAATTTGACAGCATTTAACAGTAACAACAACTGCCAAACCATGGAAAATCCAGGCCCAGCCAAGTTCACATAAAACCTTAGCTACACACTTGGCACCAGACCTCCAGACCTGCATCAATTTATGGAAACATTTCCATTTGTAGTACATAAATTCCTGATGCTTTTTTGCCAATACCTTCAGAGTAGCCTGGACTTCTTTCTTCAGTACCATCAGTTCTTGACCATATGGTACCTCTTGAGATGGTTGAGAATCAACCAATTTTTTTTGGTACATTGACTGTATATCCCTTCCATCTTCTTGTGATACTTCCTACATTATTCAATATTTTTTCCACAGAATCCTTCAATATTACAATCTGAGGATTGAATTTTTTCTTCAGTTCTTAAAGTTTGAGAATGCTGAGTGTGTTCTCCCCTTTTGTTTCCCTAACTCCAGCTCTTTGTACATTTCATTTGAATACTTCACTCTGTCTTCTTTAGCTGTCCTTTCAAATTTCTGTCCAATTCTATTACTTTTTTATTTCTTCCATTCTGTTTAGCTTCTTTACACTCTAGAACAAATTTCAGAGTCTCTTGATTATCTTGGTTTAATCTTTCTTTCCTGTCTTTTTATGAACTTTTACTATCTTCATATATGTTATTGTTGATGTCATCACATAATTCTTTTGGTCTTCAATCATTGGTGTGTAATGCAACAAATCTGTTCTTGGGATGGTCTCTGAATTCAGGTGGGATATAGTTAAGGTCATATTTGGCCCTTTTGGATTTCTTTTCATTTTCTTCAGATTCAGCCAGAATTTGCATATAAGCTATTTATGGTCTATTTCAACAGCCTTCTCCTAGCTTTGTTTTGGCTGATGGCATTGGGCTTTTCCATTATCTCTTGCCACAGATGTAGTCAATTTGATTCCCATGTATTCCATCTGGTGAGGTTCAGATTTTATGATGTTGATGAAAGGTATTTGCAGTGAGTAACTTGCTGATCTTGCATGTGATCTCCAACATTGTTTCTATCAGAAAAGCCATGTTTTCAGTTACTGATCCTTCCTTTTTATTTTCAACTTTCACATTCGCATCACCGGTAGTTATCAGTGCATGTTTCATCAATATCAAACTGAAAAAGTTGATACAATTCTTCAATTTCTTCATCATTGACTTTAGTGGATGGTTCACAATTTTGAATGACAGCAGCATTAACAGATGTTACTGGTAGGCATATGGATATTATCCTATCAGAGATAGCATTATACTTCAAGATAGATCCTGAAATGCTCTTCTGAAGATGAATATAGCACGAATCTCTCATATTTGTCATTTCAGGCACATTATTTTGAGTACCCTCCATCCTATGGGACTCATATTTTGACATTATATCTGGCAATATTTTGCTGCTATTCATAAGGCTTTCAGTTTCTAACTCTTCAGAAGTGGCCCACCTCTCCTTCCTAGTCTGTCTTACTCTGAAAACCTGTCCACCATGGGTGATGCTGCTGGTATTTGAAATACTGGTGGCATAGCTTCCACCAAAGTAGAACAAATTGACAGGCGAGTGGCAGATAGTGTTCCTAGTGTGACTTAAAGTCAACAATTGATTGATATGTACTTTACCTCAACATTTAGCATTTCAGACTTGTAGATAGTTAATATGTTGCTGTTGTTAAGTGCCCTCCAGTTGGTTACAACTCATAGCAACACCATATACAACAGAGTGAAACACTACCTGGTCCTGAATCCTCCTCATAACCATTGATTGCTATGTTTGAGCCCACTGTCACACCCACTGTTTCAACTCATCTCATTTAAGATCTTCCTCTTTTTTACTGACCCTCTCTGCTTTACCAAGCACAATTTCCTTCACTGGGGACTGATTCTTCCTGATAACGTGGGCAATGTACTTAACACAAAATTTTGCCATGTTTATTTTGAAGAAACATTCTGGTTGTTCTACTATCAAGATAGATTTGTTCATTCTTCTGGCAACCTGTGGCATATTCAATGTTCTTAAGCAATACTATAATTTAAATGCATCGATTATTTTTCTCACTTATTCATTATATAAGGAGCTCTGGTAGCGTAGTGGTTACGAATCGGGCTGCGAACCTTAAGGTCTGTGGTTCGAAACTACCAGCCGCTCCGCGAGAGAAAGATGAGGCTTTCTACTCCCGTAAAGATTTACACCCTCGGAAACCCTGTACAGGGTCGCTGTGGGTCGGAACCGACTCGATGGCACTTAACAACAACAACAACATTCATTATATAAGGATATCATGGTTGGTAAGATGGAGACCCCCAACGAGATGGATTGGCCAGGTGGCAGCATTGATGGACTCAAGTGTGGCAGCATTAGTGAGGTTAGCCCAGGATCGGACATTGTTTCGTTCTGCTGTGCATGGGGTCATTATGAGTCGGTTCCGACTCAGTGGCACCTGACCTGACCTGACCTGACCCTGATTCATTATATGCCATTTCACATCCATCTCATTGTTTTGTTAAGTATCATCGAGTCTGCTATGACTCAGGTCTACCCTACGCAAAGCAGAATCCTGTGACTCAGGTCTACCCTATGCTATGACTCAGGTCTACCCTATGTACTGCCTGGTCCTGTGCCATCCTCATAATTGCTGTTTGGGCTCATTGGTGTCGCTACCATGTCAATCCATTTTGTTATGGGTCTTCCTCTTCTCTGCTGACCCTCCACTTTTCCAAGAATGGTGTCCTTCTCCTGGAATTGGTTCCCCTGATAAGATGTCCAAAGTACAAGAGAAAAACAAAGTTTTGTCAGCCTTTTTCTAAGGATGATTCTGGCTGTATTTCTTTCAAGAAAGCATACATATTAGATAATTGAAAATATCATGGTAGGGACTG
>NW_006408582.1:13214076-13222169 GCF_000296735.1 Chrysochloris asiatica
ATGGTAAAATATCAAAGTAATACCTTCACTCTTTAACCCTTAAAGGATTTGCAGCAGATTTGCCTGTTGCAACACATCCTTTGATTTCTTGACTGCTTCTGTCATGAGCATTGACTGTGGATCTATATAAACTAAAATTCTTGGCAATTTCAATATTTTCTCCATTTAACATAGTATTTTCTATTTTGCTCATAGAATCATTTAATATAGTAACTAAAGCCTTCAATTGTTTCTTCTAAGTTCTTTTAGCTTGTGAAATACTCTTTCTCTTGATTTTCTAACTTTTTATTTGTACATTTCATTTAATCTTTCACTGTGTTATTTGAGCTGTGCTTTGAAATCTTCTCTTTAGCTCTTTTAAATCATAATTTCTTCTGTTTGTTTTAGCTACTCTACATTCAAGAGCAAGTTTCAGAGTCTATTTTAACATCCCTATAATTTAATGACCTTTTGCTTTCATCATATATGGTGGCTTTGATGTCATCCCATAATTTGTATGGTCTTTGGTCATTAGTGTTCAATGCATCAAATCTATTATCGTGACTGTCTCTAAGTTATGGTGGGACATATTTTGGATCTCATGGACTTGCTTTAATTTTCTTCTGTTTCAATCTTAACTTGCAAATCAACAATTGATGGCCTGTTGCCCAGTCAGCCCCAGTCTTATCTTGGTTGATGATATTATGCTCCTGAATCATCTTTTCCCATAGATATAGTTGACTTTATTCCTGTGAATTCCATCCAATGAGGTCCATGTTTATAGTCGCCATTTGTATTGTTGGAAAAGTTATCTGTGGGAGAGGTGGCAAGATGGCTGTAATGGTTCAGGTTCTATGTCAACTTAACTAGGCCAAGGGTTCTAGAGGTTTAGCAGTTGAAATGTATTTATTCCCATGGTGATGATACTTAGTACAGGCATAGTTAATTTTATGATGAGTGGTTATGAATAGACAGTCAATTGAAGGGATGCTTCCTTCCAGATGTAGTCTATTCTCATATACTGGACACATGAGAAAGACTAACTGTCTTTCTTCCACTGGGGACTCTAAAATTGTAAGCCATGTCTTTGATAATAAACTTCTCTATATTATATATATATGCTTCACTGCTCTTACTTTTCTAGAAAATCTGGCCAAAGACATGTGGTACCAAAAAATGGGGTTTTAGAGAAACAAAATCCTAAGGATGAGTTTTCTCAATTGGTTCTCAAGTCTGATTAATTTTAAAGGCATTTATATAGGGTGGAGGCATGTCTGACCTCTACTTCAAAGGACTCAGCCTTGGGCTGAATTTGAGTGCAATCCTCTTTATCTCTTGTGAGGAAGTCAGACATGGTCCCCACTTGGTTTAAGCAGTTGGTTCTGTGAACATGATTCATAACAATGGCTCCAGACATATGAAATTTTGAGGTTTTGTAAGAGAAAGACTGAAGGGACATGGGAAAAAAATATTTACACAGGGTTACATGGTTCTGGAGTTGCCTGCAGCTAATGTCACACTGAATAAAAAAGATAGCTGATCTGTGACCATGGTCTACTGTAATCTTTCCTGCCAGAGACACAAGGACCATATTCATATGAAAGGGGTTAGTCTTAGGTAGAGGAAAAGATTGAGTGTGGAGTATTTTAAAGGTTTATGTGTTTGACTGCATTATGGATATTAGCTTCTCCTGCCTGCTATTGTTAATACATGTATGATGTTGTTGTTGTTGTTAAGTGCCTTCGAGTCGGAGCCGACCCATAGCGACCCTGTACAGGGTTTCCGAGGGTGTAAATCCTTACGGGAGTAGAAAGCCTCATCTTTCTCCCATGGAGCGGCTGGTAGTTTCGAACCACTGACCTTAAGGTTCGCAGCCCGATTCGTAACCACTACGCTACCAGATTGGGTGTGATGATGATATAGAGCTTGCAAGCCTTTCTTTAGGTTATATTTGATTGGATTTGCTAAAAGATGAATTATATTTTGCCTGAAAAAAATAGGATGTTTCGTTTAAGCCTTTAAAAAGTATAGGGCCTTAGGTGGAATCCTAAGACCCACCCAGTGCCTTCAGAGTTGGTACATTTTAAAAGGCATGCAGACCTACCCAGAACTGCTGGGAGAAAACAGCAGTTTGGCGTTTTGAGTTTTGGACACGTCAAGTAAAGGAAAGTTGGCCCATGAGAGAAACCCCTCTTGTAGGACTGAAAGTTAGATAGAATCAGCGAGCAGTATGCCTGGGTCTACATGTATGTAGAATTGTAGGAAACACAGCAGTGAAAACAAAGCTGAGTTTGGACATGTTCTATTGGTACCCCTTGACCTTGAGATAATAAGAGAGGAAAGGCTAGCTGATCTGAATTTCAAGGAATTGTTTGAACTCCTGAACCCCTGGGCACTCACCTAACTCATGGGAGCTAGGGCTAAGAGTGAGGGGGCTGTCTCGTGTGAAGTACAAGGAGGCATGTGTGAACTCCAAAATTTGCAGCTGGTATTCATTTGACCTGGCTTGAATGGCTAGGGCTGAGCTGACCAGAACCTGACTGGACAAAGATAAAGATGTTTGGTAATTTGAGCAGGTATCAATTATTACAATTTGATGAACTAGACTTTTGCTTGGGGATGCAGTTGTGCAAAATTCTAGTCAGAATGGAAGATTCTTCAGATCAAGGAACATGCTTGTCTCCTCAGTGTACTGATTTGATAAGGGTGGGCTATTCAGATATATTTTATCAAAAGTGAGGGTTGTGGGGAGAATGTATCTCTGTGGTTTAATGCTCTGGACTGCAAGGCCAGTGTGAACCTTAAGGTTGGCGGTTCAAGTTCACCAGCTGCTCCTTGGAAACCGTATACAGGGTTGCTATGGGTCAGTGACTCAACTCAATGCTACTTACCAGCAACAACAAATAAAGGTATGAAGTAACTAACTGACTTATAACTTTCATGGGTATGCTTAGTTTTAGAGTGAGGGGACAAAGGAAAATCCCTACTGGATAGGTTTTCTTGTTTCCAGATGAGTCTGTTGAAAGGGATGGGGTGGGGTGATGCTGATAGCATTTTATGATTTCAATTGTGAGTAACTGTTAGTAGGATTAATTGTGATTGTCAAAACTATAATTGTAGAAGACATGTAATTAAAAGGGTGGAGTAGTTATCATTCATTTCAGGAACAGATGGCCCCAGGACCATCATTAAGGAAAAAGATCAGTAGAGCTTGAGATCTCTACTTGCATTAGAAACTAATGATTGAAGACCAAAAGAGTTGTGAAATGACATCACCAGTATCATACAGGAAGAAAGGAAAAGTTCAGTAAGTAGGCAAAAAAGAAGGAAAAGACCAAAATGGATATCAGAAGAGATTCTGCAACTTGCTCCCCAGCATAGAGATGCTAAAGCAAATGGAAGAAATGAAGATACAGAATAGTTGAACAGAAAATTCCACAGAGCAGCTGGAGAAGACAAAGTCAAATATACTGAAATGCACAAAGAACTGGAGCTAGAAAACCAAAAGGGAAGAACATGCTCAGCATTTCTCAAGAGGCTGAAAGAGCTGAAGAACATTTCAAAACCCAACTTGAAATACAGAAGGATTGTAAGAGTAAAATATTGAAAGCTTCAGGAAGTATCCAAAGAAGATGGAAGGAATACATAGGATCACTATAGCAAAAAGAAATGGTTCATGTTCAACCATTTCAAGAGGTAACATATAATCAAGAGCCATTGATAGTGAAGGAAGAAGTCCAAGGTGCACTGAAGGCATTGGCAAAGAACAAGGTTCTGGGAATTGGTGGAATACAAATTGAAATATTTTAACAAATGGATGCAGCACTGGAAGCACTCACTCATCTCTGCCAAGAAATATGGAAGACAACTACCTAACCAACTGATGGGGAAAGATCCATATTTGTGCCAATTCCAAAGAGAGGCATGCAGAAATCATCAGATAAAATTATTACTATAGCATGCAGGTAAGATTTTGCTAAAGATAATCACAAAATGACTGCAACAGTACATTGACAGGAAACTGCCAGAGGTTCAAACTAGATTCAGATGAGGGAGTGGAATGAGGGATATCATCACAGACATTAGATAGATCTTGGCTGACATCAGATGTGTACCTGTGCTTTATGGACTATACAAAGGCTTTTGATTGTGTGAGTCATAACAAACTATGGACAACATTTCAGATAATGAGTATGCTGGAACACTTCATTGTACTCATGAGGAACCTGTACGTACATAAAGAGGCAATCATTCAAATAAAACAAGGCGGAACTGAATGGTTTACATTTTTGAAAGGTGTGGGCCAGGGTTGTATTCTGTCACCATATTTATTCAATCTTTATGCTGAGCAAATAAGCTGAGAAATTGTATTATATAAAGACAAACATAGTATCATGATTGGAGGAAGACTCATTAACGATCTACATTATGCAAATAATATAATCTTGCTTACTGATGAAGATCAAAGACCACAGCCTTCAGTATGGGTTGCACCTCAATGTAAGTAACATAATGATAAATGGAGAAAACATTGACACTGTCATGGACATCATTTTGCTCAGATCAACCATCAACACTTATGGAAGTAGCGGTCAAGATATTTTAAAATGTACTGCATTAGGCAAATCTACTGCATAAGACTTGTTTAAAATGTTCAACAGCAAAGATGTCAGTTTGAGGACTAAGGTGCACCTGATCCAAGCCATGAACTAATGGAACACATGAACATTAGCCTCCATGACAGTGAGACCAGAAGAACTAGACAGTGCCTGGCTACCACTACCAATTCCTACAAAAGGGATCACGGATAGAGTGGGTGTATCACTGTAAGATAAGCACCATACTGACTGGAAGGTTGATTTCAACTGCAAGATCAGTGGTTCATACTCACTAACTGCTCCTCAGAAACTTTATACCTGGTTGCTGTAAGTTAGAACCAACTCAATGGCACTTGACAACAGCAGATAGAGTAGGAGACAGCGTAGAACAAAACTCAGAATTATAAAAAACAAACAAACAAACAAAAACCAGGCTTGCTGGTCACAAAGAGACTGGAAGAACCCAATACTGTGGCCTTTGGCCATCCTTCAGGTTTGGAACAGAACTTACTCTCATGGCCCAGTTTTCAACCACACATTGAAGTCCTGGTGTTGTGCTGATTGTAGGATCAGCAATAGACTGCTAACCACAAAGTTGGGGGATTCAAACCCCTCAATCTCTCCTTGGAAACCCTGCACAGAGCTGCTATGAGTCAGAACTGACTTGATGGCACTTACACACACCCACTGGATAGGTAAATAGTGGGGATAACAACACTAATGATGTATACTTACTATGGAATGATCAACCACTTAAGATCAAAAGAGCAACATTTACCTGGGGACAAGGTTCAGAAGGGTCAGCAAGGAGGGTAGAATGTCAAGAGGAGTCACAGGGAGGATGTAAGATAACTGTTATTATATTAAGGGTATTGTACTCATTGAGATGAAATGCAAAGTGTGATTTTTGAAATATAAAACTAATAAACTATTCTGTAGAAGTTCACACAGCTCAAATAAAGTGTCAAAAAAAACAAAAGAAAAAATGTATTTGCAATTAATAAGTTGTTGATTTTGCAAAATTTTCCAGATTGTTTCCATCACCAAGGCCATATTTGCCAATTATCAGTCCTTTCTCTTTGTTTCTAACTTTTACATATCAATCACCAGTAATTATCACTGCATTTTAATTTGCATGTTTGATCCAATTTTGGACTGCAGAAATTGGTAGAAATCTATAATTTCTTCACCCCCAGTTTTAGTGATTGTGTATAAATTTGAATAATGGTCATATTAACTAGGCTTCTTTGTAGGTATACTGATATTATCTATTATCCTATTATAATGTTGTTGAGAGGGGAAAAAAACAACCCGACATCACTCATCAACCACACCGCACACCAGATGGCCCATCTAGAGACTTTTATTCAGGAAGAGGAAGGTGACCTCTGCCAGAGAGAGAAGGCAGGTGGCAGAAGAGAAGAGAAAAGAGAAAGTCAACGGGAAGGGAGTGATCTTATATATGTTCAACAGGAAAGGAGTGGTCATTACTGGGGTAATTTAGCTCTGGCCTATCAAAAGCCATGCTGCCCTTTACGTGTCTTGTAGCTTAGGGTGGGGAAACAGAAACCTAAGATTACAAAATGGAGTTGAAGGGAGGGGAGAGGGAAGCACCCGGAAGGTACAGCCTAAAATGGCGGACATGATATTGTAGCAGTTATACTTCAAGACAGATCTTGAAATGTTCTTTTTGGCAAAGAATACAATACCACTACATTTGTCATTCTATCTTCCTCAATTTGTCATTCCAATTTTAACGTAACATGTAATGTACAATTCAAAATGGCCAATACAAATCCACATTAGTTCACTGTTGTTATTAAGTGCCGTCAAGTCAGTAACATAAAGTTTCCAAAGAGCAACTATTGAAATTTAATCGCCAACCTTGAGGTTCAAAGTGACCTTGCAGTCCAGCGTATTAACCCACAGTGCCACACCAGGACTCCTCATTAGTTCACTAATGCCAAGGATATCTAAGCATTCCATTTCATTTTTGACAATGAAATTAGAGGGAAAAAATCTAATTTTCCTAGATTCATATTTTGTATATCCAACATCCCTATTCATAATAGATATTTGCCGCTGTTTCTTTTCATATTGAGTCATGCCCCATCAGCAAATGAAAGTCCCAAAGGTTTAATTTCATCATTAAGGTCAACTCTACTTTAAGGAGTCAGCTTTTCCCTATTAGTCTTTTCAGTGCCTTCCAAGCTGAGAGCTTCATCTTCTTGCACTATTTCAGGCAGTATTCTGCTGTTAGAAGGTTTTTGCTAGTTGATTTTTTTAGATCTAGATTGCCAAGTCCTTTTTCCTACTCTGTCTTCATCTAGAAGCTCTGCTGAAACCTGTAATCAGGGTTGCATGTCCTGCTGGCGTCTGAAATTCCAGGATCACTGCAACACACAAACCATCAGAATGTAACAAACTGAAAAACAAATGGTGGGCACTTGATTGTTGTTGTCAAGTGCTGTCAAGTAAGTTTGACTCATAGCAACCCTGTGAGGAGTTTCCGAGGAGTGGCTTGTGAGTATGAACCACTCACCTTGCAATTCAAACTGTCCTTGCAGTCAAATGCTTATCCTATAGTGCCACACCAGTACTCCCAATGTCCGTATATTAAATTGATTCCTCCTCAACATGTGAGAAAAGATCATTTAGGATTAAGAAAATTATTTCTTCCTTTTAATGTTTTCTGATAAATGCTCCAGTAAAAGTCAGTCTCTCACAATGGATTTAATAGTAAAGAGAAGGCCACCCTACCCCCAGGTCTTATCATCTCTAAAATTCTTCCCTGAGAGCTGATGGTACAATGGAAAGAACTCCACAATTAAAGGAAACTACCTACTAACTTGGGGTAAGCTACTTAATGCCTTTTAACTGTTAGCATCACTTTCTTTATCTGAAAAATGGTGAAGAGTTTTATGGTGACAGTGATGGTGGTGGTATGCTGTGGAGTTGGTTCCAACTCATAGTGACACTCTATCATGTTCCCAAGGTTTCAAAGATTATGGGAGCAGAAAAGTTCATCTTTCTCTGATGGAGTAGCTGGCAGATTCAATCTGCTGATGTTGCAGTTAGTAGTCCAATGTATAACCCACTACCTTTGAAGTTTATAAGTTGTTTTAGGTGCCATCGAGTTGGTTCTGACCCATAGCAACCTTATTTATGCAAAGGAGAATGAAACACTGCCCGATCCTGGGCCAACCTCACTGCTGTTGCCATGCTTGAGTCCATCGATGCTGCCACTAGGCCAATCCATCTCATTTGGGGACTTCCTCTTTCCCTGACCCTCCACCTTACCAAACATGATATCCTTCTCCAGAGACGCGTCCCTCCTGACAATATGTCTGAAGTATGAGAGACGAAGTTTGGCCATCTTGACCTCCAAGAAGCACTCTGGCTGCACTTCTTCCAAAACGGATCTAATGGTTCTTTTGGCAGTCCATGGCACTTTCAATATTCTCCTCCAACACCATAACTCAAAAGCATCAATTCTTCTATGGTCTTCCTTATTCA
>NW_006408582.1:13226499-13232475 GCF_000296735.1 Chrysochloris asiatica
ATCTTGTCTAGATGGGTCTGGTGAAAGGAGATGGGGATAAGATTCGTAAGATTCAATAGTGAACAACTGTTATCATGACTAATCGTGACTGTCACAATTGTAAAGGTAGAAGTTTTGTAACAAAAAATGGGGAGTGGTTAATCTTACAATCCAGAAACAAAGGACCCTAGGACTACCAAGAGAGGAACGCACAAATAGAATGAGGGATCTTATCCAGAGAAGCAGCAGTGCCAGAGGTGGAGGCAGAGATAGGGGCATGGAGAGGGGGAGCAGCTGAGGACTCTAGATTCATTAACTAAGAAGAGAAGGACTAAGAACTGGTGGCCAGGAGCAGACTTGCAGAATGTGCCCTTTGGAGATATAAATTATAATATATGCCTGAGTGGGTTTTTTGTTTGTGTGTTTTTTAAAAAAAGCTAAAGTGGATAGAGAGAAATACTGTTAACTGATGGTATATGGAGGGTATTATAATCATTGTAATGAAAGAAGTTATATGAATTGTTGAATGTGAAACTGATGATGTGCCCTGTAAACTTTCACTCAATCCACAATAAAAACCTTAAATTTGGAAAAAAAAAAAAAAAAAAAAAGACTTAGAACTCTGGAAATGCCAATGGGGCAGTTCTGCTCCATCCTATACATTTGCTATGAATCAGAACTTACTGTTAGGCTAAGGGTTTAGATTCTTGAGTTTTCTTATAGATTGTGTCCTCCAAAACTGGGAAATTCTATTATCTTTGTTATCTCAAGGAAGCCATTTCTCTGGACATTGATTGAATAATTAAAAGAGGAGAGAATTGAAAATTCATCTCTAGGGTCCATCCATAACTAAACATGTCCAGTTATCATGCAAAAGCCCAGCCTTCCTGGTGTTGGCTCTTTCTAGAGAACTTAGGGACATGGCTCACAGGCCACAGTCCTGGGGCCTGGCAGCTGTTTATATCATGCAAAGGCAATAGGACAATGTTGCAAAGGAATTCATAAGAGAAAAATATTCCATCCAGGTCAATTTGAAGGAAAGACTTTGTCAAGATCATATTGAAAACAAAACGTGACTTCCTCTTTTTTGTTTAAGGTCAAGAAAAGAGAAGGGATACCAGGCTGGGCTTAGTCTCTGGAGGCTTCTGCAGGATCACATGTCTCTTCAGAAATGCCATTTTAGCTGATGTAAATGTGAAGGAGTTGGAACCTCAGGGATTAAATTTCTGCAGAAGTACACATGTTTTTTTTAGAGAGAGACCCAAAAAAAAGTGAACTCCTGCCCCAGGGAATGCAATGCTCTTTTGGAAAACTTCTCTAAGCCTGATACTGAGGGTATCAGATGCCATTAGCCATTCAGGGCTCCCATCATATTGCAGGTTGGCATGAGATCACACATGGCCACGCTGGCCTCCAGGCCGGGGGGAGTGCGGGAGACACCTGTCTTAGCTTGTCTCACAAATACACACACACATTCTTCTGCCTGGGAACTGTTTCCCCACAAAGACATGTTTTATGACTACATCAGTATTCAATTTTTATGACAAAACTACCCTATATTCATCTGAAAGGAAATAGAATCTAAATAGCCTGAGAGACTAGACACCTGGGCTCTGCCAGCCTAGTGCATCACAGCTGTAGTAGGACTTTGCCTCATCACCTCTTATATATGCTGCTACAAGTTCTGTTTCTGCCTCAGCAAAACGGGCTTCCCCTCCTTTTGTGAGAAAATCCGTTATAGTGTGCTGCAAAGAGTATTTGATTACCAAAGATGCATCAGAAATATCAGTGTTTTCAGCCACCAAGAGTGCAACACACCTTCCTCACAGATGGTTGTGAAAATTCAATGAAATAAAGTATGTTGTTATTCCTGTTAAGTGTCACTGAGTCCTGAGTCGTTGAGTAGAAAGAAGGATCTTTTTAAATATGAAAGACTATGTATATGTAATTTACATAATTGTCAATATCATTGTTGTTAAGTGCTGTCGAGTTATTGCTGACTCATAATGTCCTTGGAAAGTGTTTCCAAGGAGCGGCTGGTGAGCTTGAACCACCTTGCGGTTCAAACCAACTTTGTAGTCCAGCTCATTAACCCAGAACGTCACACCAGTCACCATGTTTTATTAATTCTCCTTACAAGAAATTATTAATTTATAATCAAACACCTGCTGGTTTAAAGTAAATAAAATGTGTGTGAATTGTGGAATGAAAAACTGATGATTGACTCTGTAAACCTTCACCCAATTCACTAAACAATTTTTTATAGTAATAAAATAAAATATAAATAACAACAAAAAAAAAGGAGATCCCTGGGAAGGCTCTAAATCCTCTCATTATAATAGGAAAGGTACTCAGTAAACTTTCTGATTGACCAGTACCAATTAGTAAATAAAAAATGCTAAAAAGAGATCAGGTTTTATGGTTCCTTGCTTGAGGGAGTGAAGAGAAAAGAGGATTGGCTGGAAAACTGTGTAAGAACCAAGTAAACATCTCGATGCTTCTCCTAGACTGCACAGTAATAATGCTACCATCGCTTACCCTGACAGAAGACGGGATCTGTAATAATTGAAGGTTATGTGTTATGTGTCGTGCGGTTCTGACTCACAGAGACCCTGCATAGGGTTTCTAAGGCTGTAAATCTTCACGGGAGCAGAAAGCTTTCTCCCACGGAACGGCTGGTGGTTTCAAACTGCTGACCATGAGATTAGCAGCCCGATTCATAATCACTACGCTACCAGAGCTCCTTAATAACTGAATACGTTAAATAAAAACACTCTGAACACAAGAATACTATGCTAAGCTATAAAAGTGAGGCAATGTAGAGAACACAGAAGCATTAGGTGAAAGTCTGGATAATGAATGTTGGGCACCACACTTCAAATTTACTCTAGTTATACTAAGAAAAGTGGCAACCATGTTTACAATTCCTAGAATAAAAACTAAATAGCTCCTCTTAGAAGAAATTGACAGGCACAAGATAAAAACAAGACTACAGATACTGATTCCTGCCTGAGTATTATATGTCAGGAAGCCCTGTTCACATACACAAAGCTCTTCTAATCAGCCTTTCAGATAATTCTATAATAAAAATAGCCAAGGGGTATCTGATATTTGAATAAAACTGGTAAAAAATAAACAACTAACAAAAATACCAATAAAAAAGCCTACAGATTAGGACCACCACTGCTCTGTCAGTGTAAAGTATTATGGTGCTAGTAGGTTTCTGTGATACTGGAAGCTGCTACATCCATATTTTATATACCAGTAGGGTAGGGTCACCCACAGTGTACAGATTTCAGTGGTGCTTCTAGACTAGGGCAGTCTAGGAAGAAGAAAAGGTGGACCATTTCTGAAAGATTAGCTACTGAAAACCTTATGAATAAGGTTTTCATAAGTAAAAACATTTTCTGAGATTGTACCATTAGATGAGTTCCTCAAGTTTATTGTTGTTGCTATTAAGTATCATTAAGTCGGTTCTGACTCATAGCAACCTTACATAGGGTCTCTGAGAAGCTGATGGGTTTGAACTGCCAAACTTGTAGTTTGCAGTCCAATGCTTATCAAGTGCCTCAGATTGGTAGGTACTCAAAATATGACTGGAGAAGAGCTACCTCCTCAAATTAGAGTTGACCTTAATGATGTGGATGGAGCAAAGCTTTCAGGAGTTTCATTTGCTGATGGGGTACAATTCAAAATGAGAAGACACAGCGGTAACATGTATTGGAACATGAAATGTCTGACGTATGAATCTAGGAAAATTGGAAGGTTTTGGAAATGAAATGGAACACATAAAGATCAATATTCTAGGTATTAGTGAGCTAGAATCAGACAATCATAGGGTTTACTATAGAAGGAATGACAGATTGAAAAGGAATGATATTGGACTCATTATCAAAAAGAGCATTTCAAAGTATATCTTGAAGTACAGTGCTATCTGTCATAACATAATATCCATACACCTATGAGGAAGATCAATTAACATGACTATTATTCAAATGTACTCATCAACTACTAAAGCCATTGATGACAAACTTGAAGAACTCAATGAACTTCTTTGATTTGATATTGATAAAACATACAATCAAGATGCAGTGATAATTTCTGGAGATTGGGATAAAAAAGTAGAAAACAGAGAGGAAGGATCTGTAGCTGGAAAATATGGTATTAGACATGATGCTGGAAATCACATGATAGAATTTTACAAGATCCATGTATTCACTATACATGTGGACCTTGCATTATAGAACAGATAGGAATCAAATAGACTACATCTATGGAAAGAGACAATGGAGGAGCTCAATATCAAACAGATCTGATATTAAGAACCACTGATACTGAAGGAAGAAATACAAACTGCACTGGTGAAAACAAGGTCCTAGGAATTAATGGAATATCAATTGAGATACTTTAGCAAACAGATGCAATGGTGGAAGCACTTACTTGACTATTTCAATAAATTTGAGAGCAGCTGCTTAGACAGCCCAGAAAAAGGTTCATATCCATTACAAAGAAAAAATGATCAAATAGAATAAAAAAGCAGTAATTATCAAGCAATATCATTGAGATCATATGCCAGCAAAAGTTTTCTGAAGATAATTCAAAAAAATGTCTGCAGCAGTACATGAACAGGGAACTGCAAGTAATTAAATCAGATTCAATGTATATCACTGCGGATGTCAGATGGTTCATAGCCAAAGGCAGAGAATGCCAGAAAGATGTTTACCTATGTTTCATTGAATTACTTATGCATTCAGGTATGAGAATCATAACAAATTATGGATAACACTATAAAGAATTGGAATTCCAGAACACTTAATTATGCTCATGTGGAATGTAAACATGTACATGGATCAAAAAACAGTCATTCAGACAGAATAAGGGGATACTATGTGATTTAAAACCAGAAAACTCGTGTGATAGTGTTGTACACTTTCACCTTACTTATTCAATGTTGTTGTTTTTGTTAAGTGTCATCAAACTATCTGCTGAATAAATAATCTGAAAAGGTGGGCTATATGAAGAAGAACATGGCATTCAGATCGGAAGACTCCTTAACAACCCGAAATATATAGTTGACACACTTTATTTATGAAAGTGGAGATAATTTGAAGTATTTACTAATGAATGTAAAAGACTACAGTTTTCAGTATGGATTACACTTCAACACAAAGAAAGTGAAAATTCAAATAACTGAATTTTCAAAGCAACATCATGATGAATAGTGACAGAATTTAGGTTGTAAATGCTTTTATTCTACTTAGATCAAAAGTCCTCACCCATGGAGACAGCAGTCGAGAAATCACATGGCTTATTGCACTAAGCAAATTTGCTACACAGACCTCTTTAAAGTGTTAAAAAGAAACTATGTCATTTTGATGCCTAAGGTGCTACTGACCCAAGTCATATTTTTTGTTTTTGTTTTTTTTTTTATTCACCTCCTGGTGTGATGTAGGATAAGCACTGGACTTGCTAACCACAAGGTTGGCAGTACAAGCCCACCAGTTGCTCCTTGGAAACCCTATACAAAGCCATCATGAGTAAATCCAATTTGATGACACTTCCCTATGCATGCAAAATCTGAAAAATGAGAAAGGAAGACAAAAGAAGTGATACTTTCAAATTGTGATATTGGACATGAATAATGATATATCATGGACTGGTAAAAGAACAAATAAATCTGTCTTAGAGGAAGTTCAACCAGAATGCTCCTTAGAAGCTAAGATGGAAACACTTCATCTCCCTTGCTTTGTACATGTGATCAGAAGGCACCAATTACTGAAGAAAGCTAACTATGTTTGGTAAAGTAAAGTGTCAGTAAAGATGAGGGAGAGCCTCAGTGAGATGAATGAATACAGTGGTTGCAGCAAAGGGCTCAAACACCCCATTGATTATAAGGATGGCACAAGACTGGTTACATTTTATTCTGTATATATAAGGTAGAAACTTTCAGTTGAAACTGCCTCAATGACACCTAACAAAAACATTAAAAAAATATTA
>NW_006408582.1:13232624-13234460 GCF_000296735.1 Chrysochloris asiatica
CTGGGTCAGGTGCACCTTAGTTCTCAAGCTGACATCTTTGCTCTTCAACACTTTAAAAAGTCTTGTGTAGTAGATTTGGCCAATGCAATACGTCGTCTGATTTCTTGACTCCTGCTTCCATGAGTCTTGATAGTTGATCCAAGAAGAATGAAGTCCTTGACAACTTCAATCTTTTCTCCGTTGATGAAAATGTTGTTTATTGGTCCAGTGGTGAGGATTTCTATTTTCTTTACATTGAGATGTAATCCATACTGAAGGCTGTGCCATTTGATCTTTATCAGTAAATGTTTTAAGTCCTCTTCACTTTCAACAAGCAACGTTGTATCATCTACATATTGCAGGTTGTTAATGAGTCTTCCCTCAATCCTGATGCCCCGTTCCTCTTCATGTAACCCAGCTTCTCAGATTATTTGCTCAGCATATAGGTTGAATAAGTATGGTGAAAGAATACAACCTTGTTGCACACCTTTCTTAATTTTAAACCATTCAGTGTTCCCATATTCTGTTCAAACAACTGCTTCTTGGTCCAGGTACAGATTCCTCATGATCAGAATTAAGTGTTCCAGAATACTCATACTTTGCAATGTTGTCCATAGCTTGTCATGATCCACACAATCAAAAGTCTTTGCGTAATCAGTAAAGCACAGGTAAACATCTTTCTGATGTGCTCTGCTTTTAGCCAAAATCCATTGGACTTCAGCAGTGATATCCCTTGTTCCACGGCCTCTTCTGAACCCATTTTGAACCTCTGGAAGTTCTCTGTCATTGTGAAATATAGGCACTATGTAAAACACAAAGGACATTGTAGGACAGGTATTATGAGTCATGAGTCTTTGCCCCAGAACTCCTCCCTATGTCCTACAGGAGCTGGAAAGTACACTTAAATGCATGAACAGGGAAATAAAACAGGATTCTAATCCCTTTCCTGCAGTAGATGTCAAATTTTAGATAAGTAACTTAATCCTTCCAAGCCTCATTTCCACCATCAGTAAAATGGTGATAATGACTTATTAGTTAACTATTAATAAATAAATAAGATAACAAATATAGATGGTTTAGCATGGGCTTTGATCATTTAAAGAGCCCAAGTGGTAAGGGGAATCCTGGTGTGGTGCTGTGAGTTAATGTGCTGGACTGCAAAGTTGTTTGAACTACAACATCGGCGGTTCAAGCTCACCAGCCACTCCTCGGAAAGGGTTTACCCTACACAGTGTCTCTATGGATCAGCACTGACTCGATGGCAATTAACAACAACAAGTGGTAAGGGTGTTGTGCAGTATGATAAACACTTGACTATAAGATAAATTTGAACTGCAAGGTCAGTGGTTAAAACTCACTAGCTGCTCCTTGGAACCATTATGAGTCAGAACCGACTCTATGGCAGTTAACAACAACAGTGGTGCAGTAGTTAAAAGTGCTGGACTAATCAAAAGATCAGTGGTTTGAATCCACTCACCACTCTGTGAAAGGAAGAAGTGGCAATCTACTTGCATAAAGATTTAGAGGAGAACAAACAAGATGGCAGATCAGGTGGAAGTGTAGTAAAGAGCTCCACCAACAACAACACAGAATACCCGACCAAGCAGGGTAAGGGGATGGTCCCAGAACTCTGAACCACATATAAAGGAATACTTAGAAGGTTGGAAGGCTCACAGTTGGGGGAATGTGTGGCAGAAGCAAGAAATCTATTGGTTTCTAGTCCAGGATGCTCGACTGCTCCAGGAGCCGCCATCTTGAGTGAGATCGGAGCAGCCACAGATGCCTGGCAGAACTGCAGAGATAAAGGTGTGGACATTCTTTTCTTTGGGTATCTGCTCATTGGTCCCTTGCTGTCTG
>NW_006408582.1:13242504-13247740 GCF_000296735.1 Chrysochloris asiatica
TATACAGTTTAACAAAAGACAAATAATCCAATCAAAAATGATCAAAAGATTTGTATAGTAATTTCACCAATGAGGGTAGTCAAATGGCCAACAAGCGCATAAAAGTTCCTCAGGAACTTTAGCCATTAGCCATTTGACTTTAGACAAATAAGTGCCATTGAGTATGTTCTGACCCATAACGATCCTTTGCAGGGTTTCTGAAGAGCAGCTGGTGAGCTTGAACCACTGACCTTGTGGTTCAAACTAACTGCAGTCCAACACATTAACCTACAGTGGCACACCTTGTCAAATTTGCTCTGATTCATAGCCACCTTATACACACCAGAAAGCAACACTTCCCAGTCCTGCATCATACTCACAGTTGTTATAGTTGAGTCCGTTGTTGCTGCCCATGTGTCAACCCACCTCACTGGGGTTTTTCACAGATACTCCACTTCATCAAGATTGTACTTCTACAGTGACTGGTCCCTCCTGATAGCGTGTCCAAAGTATGTGAGAGGAAGTCTTGCCAGCCTGGCTTCTAAGGAACATTCTGGCTGTACTTCTTCCAACATAGATGTGTTTGTTCTTCTAGCAGTCCATGATATTTTCAATTTCTTTACCAATACCATAGTTCAAATGCATCAGTTCTTCTCAGGACTTCCTTATTCATTGCCCAGATTTCACATGCATATGAGTCCATTGAAAATACCATGACTTGGGTCAGGCACATCTTAGTCCTCAAAGTGACATCTTTGCTCTTAAACAATTTAAAGAGGTCTTTTGCAGCACATTTTCTCAATGCCACTAGACAGATGCAAAACAAAATTGCAATGAGAGAAGATAGGAGACAAGATGGTAGAGTAGGAAGATACACTGAGCCAACCCTGTGCAATACAGACACAGGAGACCAAGTGAAACAGATGATCATGGAACCCTCGGCATCAGGAGATTAGACAGAGAGGTGGACTGACTGCCAACTGAAAGAGGAAGCTGAACAGGAGCAGCCAAAGAGAAGTAAAGTGGGCAGACTGTGAGCTAACATGGAGTGCCATGTCCATCTTGGGCTTTTGTGAGGGGCCTACCTGCACGCACAGGACACAACTGGAGGTTGGCAGCAAAGGAGTACAATTCTCCCTTGTTCCCATGCCCTCCTGGTAACCAAGGGATGGTCCCTGCCCTCACCAACTCAGCAGCCAGTGGCACACCCTCCTGCACAGTTTCTGCTCCACAGGAGCCAGTTGCCTGGCATAGTGCTCCTGTTTCTGGAGGTGTGTGAACCTGCCCTGAACTATGCAACACAAACAGTGAACAGAGAATTAACTATATTCACACTTCCTGTTTCTACCACACCCACTGGAAGACAGGTGGTGAGGGGACTGACAGCACACTAACATACAAACATCAACTAAATATAAATATGACACGAGAATGTCTCAGGAAAACAGACAAGTTCAGTTTACACAAAGAAACAAAACAGAGTGCCTCAAACAAGTGACCAAAATACAAAGTCCGAAAATATAACACAAGAAATGGTATCAAAACTACTTGATAAGGAATTTGTTGTTGTCATTGTTAAGTGTGTTTGAGTTGGTTCCAACTCATAATAATCCTGTATAGGGTTTCTGAGGCTTTTTTAAATCTTTGTAGGAGCAGAGACCTCATATTTCCCCCAAGAAATGAATGGCAGTCTCCAATAACTGTTCAGTATTTATCATATGAAGCCACCACACCAAGAATGCTTATAAGGCAACTTCAACAGCTTGAATGAATGATCAAGGAAGCTGCAGATTATATCTAAGGAAAACATGAACAAACTATAGAAGAATTCAGGAAACAAATTGACAAAATAAATGAAAAATAGAAGCCATACAAAAACAGCAATCAGAAAGCCAGAAGATAAACACTAAAAATTCAGAAATAAATAATACACTGAAAGGGCAAAGAAGTAAAACTGAAGTAATGGAAGGTCAAATTATTGAGCTTGAAGAAATATCTCTCAATATTCATCTGCTAGAGGAACTATTAAAAAAATAACAAAAATATCCTAAGAAAACATAAGATTTATATGGAACTCTATCAAGAGGAATATATTTGTGTGATTGTAATTCCAGAACAGGAAGAGACTAAAAGAAAAAAAGTCATAGAGAATATTATCCAAGAGTTGTTGAAAGAAAACTTCCCTAATATCATGAAAGATGAGAAGATAGCCATTTAAGAAGTTGAACAAACTCCAAACAGGATAGGTCCCCAAAGAAAAACACCAAGACATGCTATAATGAAAATTTTCAAAACCAAAGACAAGTAAAGACTCCTGAAAGCAACTCAAGAAAAATTAAGTTACCTACCTACAAAAGAGAACTAATATGACTAAGCTTTGATTTCTCAGTATAAACCATGCCTGCAAGAAGACAATGGAATGACATATATAAAACTCTGAAAGAAAGAAAAAAATGTCAACCAAGAATCCTATGTCCAACAAAATTGTCCATCAAATATGATGGTGAAATTAGGTCATTTTCAGATAAACAGAAATCAAAAGAATTTTTAAAAACCAGACCAACCTTACAAAGAATACTAAAGGATATTCTTTGGGCAGAGAACTAACAAGAATAGACAACAATCTAACACTAGCGTACATGACAATACCACCTAGAATCAATCTAGATATGGAAATATTAGAAATAATAATAATAATAAAACAAAAACAGACCTACTAGACTAAAAATAGAGCACCAGAAATACAGATGCAACAACAAAAGAACCTTAAATTATAAAAAAGGAATAATGTAGTTATAGAACTTACAAATGAAGAGGCAATCAGGCCTATCTCGAAGAATTTAAAATAAATAAATAAAAAATAAACCTGACTGTAACCCTAAAAGCTAGACCAAGCCTTACTCCTAGCCCTAGCCCAACACTTCCCCCTAACACTAACCCTTGTCCTAATGATAAAACTAATACTAACTGAAGTTCTAGGACTTGTCTAGACCTAGCCATAATCCTAACCCTTACTCCTTACTCCTATCTACCCCTTCTACTCTCCCCAAAAATCCAAAGGGGGGAAAAAAATCACAACTAGATACCATCTCACCATGATTAGAGTGACAATGATAAAAAATATCAGAAAACAAGTGTTGCTGAGGTTGTAGAGAAACTTTATCAAATGCTGGAGGAAAAGTAGAATTATAAAGTACTGTGATGAACAGTTTGGCAGTTAGTTCCTCAAAAAAACTGGACATTGAATTACCATGTGATCCAACAATGCCAATCCTAGGTATATGCACAGAAGTGAAAGCAAGAATGCATGCTTGTAGAACGCTGCCAGCACCATGAGCCTCCTCAACAAGCCCAAGAGTGAGATGACCCCAGAGGAGCTGCAGAAGCGGGAGGAGGAGGAGTTTAACACCGGGCCCCGGGCCCCTGTCGGTGCTCACGCAGTCGGTCAAGAACAACACCCAAGTGCTCATCAACTGTCGCAACAACAAGAAGCTGCTGGGCTGCGTCAAGGCTTTTGACAGACACTGCAACATGGTGCTGGAGAATGTGAAAGAAATGTGGACTGAAGTCCCCAAGAGTGGCAAGGGCAAGAAGAAGTCCAAGCCTGTCAACAAGGACCGCTACATCTCCAAGATGTTCCTACGTGGGGACTCTGTCATTGTTGTCCTGCGGAACCCACTCATCGCCGGCAAGTAGAAGCCCAAAGCCGCCTCCCACCACCCCATGAAGACCTGCCCTGTGTTGGGAATAATAAAGTCCCTGTGTTTTTTTACTAGTAAAAAAAAAAAAAAAGTATGCATGCTTGTGCTTGTGTATCAATATATATTGCACAATAGCTAACAGGAGGAAACAAATGAAATGCACATCAATAGAGGAATGGATAAACAAAATGTGGTATACACACAGACTTAGTCATAAAAAGAAATGAAGTCTTGATGCATGCTACTACATGGACAAATCTTGAAAACATCATGCTGAGCAAAATACTTAGTTGCTAAAGAACAAATATTGTATGATCCTACTTATATGAAAAGAGCAAATATATAGATACCAAAGATTAACTGTTATGAAGGATGGGGGAGGAGAGAGAAAAGGAAAGTTTTGGCATGGGTTTATTGAGTTTATATTGACGATGGGACAAATTGGAAAAGGACATTGAGAATGGTTGTACAACTTGAAGAACATAATGTCAAGAAACATGTATGTAGGAATTGTTGAGGTGTATGTTTTGTTATTTATATTTATACCACAATAAAATTGTTAAAGAAGGGTATTAAAAAAATGTAAAGCCAAAAATACAAATGCAAACATAAAAATGTGGTAAATTAAGGGTGGCACTGTGGTTTGAATCGCAAGGACAGCAATTCAAGCTCACCAGTATTCCTTGGAAACCCTATATAGGGCTACCATGAGTCAGAACTGCTTCAAGGGCACATAACAATAACAACAAATTTGGGATGAGGGGTAATACATGCAGTAGGAGAAAATTTTTTAAATATATGTTTCATAGCATCAGACATATATGAATGGATAAAACAAGATTGTTACTGTTGTTGTTAAGTGCCACTGAGTCGGTTCCAACGCATAGTAACTGTGTATAAGGTTTCTAAGACTGCATGTATTAGGTTTCCAAGACTGTAAATCTTTGCCGGAGTAGAAAGCTTCATCTTTCTCCTGCAGAGAGGTTGATGGGTTCAAATCACCAACCTTGCTTTCACAGCCCATTGCTTATCCTACAGAGCCACAATGTTCTCTAAAACAAGACTAAGATCTACTAAATACAGCAGGATTCTGGTTAAGAAAAAAAAAAAAAAAATTCTTGGAAATTCTTAAATGCGCAAGCAGAAATTAAAACAATGCATTAAAAGGGTAGGATGAGAAAATTGAGAAAAGCTCACAGTAAATATAACAAGAAGAAAAGAGATAAAATAGAAGTCAAAAAAATAAGAAAATTCAAGAAGTAAAAGACATAGTAGGAATCCTAGAAAGAGAAAGAAAATGATGTAGATGTTGTTGTTGTTGTCAGGTGCCATTGAGTTGGAACCGACTCATAGCGACCCCATGAACAGCAGAATGAAACAATGTCCTATCCTGGGCCAACCTCACTACTGCCGCCACACTTGACACCATCAATGATGTCACCTGGCTGATCCATCTCATTGGGGATCTTCCTCTTTTTCTCTGACCCTCCACCTTACCCAGCATGACATCCTTCTCCAGCGACTGTTCTCTCCGGACAATGTGTCCAACGTATGAG
>NW_006408582.1:13250860-13272204 GCF_000296735.1 Chrysochloris asiatica
TTTTAAATAACCAGCAGGGTCACCCATGGTGGACAGGTTTCAGATGAGCTTCCAAAGACAGACTAGGAAGAAAGAGTGACAAACTACTTCCGAATCACTAGTCACTGAAAACTCTATGAATAGCAGAGAATACACTGTCGGATGTAGATAGCATTACCAAAGTAATCAAGAAATTTTTCTCATCTTGAAATGAGAAAATTCTGGATTGTCTAGATTTATCTTAAATGTAATTTATTCTTACAAAAGGAAGGCAGAGGGAAATCACACAAACGCAGGAGAAAAAACTGGTATTTGTGAAGACAGAGGCAGAAATTGGAGAGATAAGCCTACAAACTAAGGAACACCAAGGAATGCCTGGAGTCACCAGAAGATGAGAAAGGCAAGGAATCCCTAGAGCCTCCAGAGGGAGTACAGATTTGTCAAGGCCTTGATTTTGATTTAGTGATTTTGCACTCTTGACTTCCAGAATTGTGAAAGAATATATTTCTATAATATTAAGCCACCATGCTTGTAGTATTTTGTTATAGCAGCCAGAGGAAATGACTCCTAGCAGAGAGTAAAGGAGAAATAAATTCACATTTCCCATGACAGGAAGTCAGTACATTTTTGTCTAAATTAAAAAATCAGAAAACAGTACTATATGCAGTTAAATAAATTTCAGGAAATAGCCATCATAAGAAGCCCTGATAACATAATGATTTACGTGATGAGCCATTAATGGCAGAGTCAGTAATTCAAAGCCACCAGTAACTCCACAGGAGAGAGATGGGGCTTTCTGCTCCTGTAAATATTGTAGCTTCTGAAACCCTATACAGAGTTGCTATGAGTCAGAAACAACTTGATGACACCTATAACAACAACAATCATCACAAGAAAGAATCAATCAGGAAATCAGTAATCTAGGTAGAGAGGGATGCTATTTGTTAGAAGACAGTATGACTTTGTAAACTATATTACAGTATATACATATTTAAACTTGAGGGCAAATATTTTATCAAGGACTATTTCCAACACCCTTCTTTCAGGCCCCTAAAAGAAAAATATGTTTTCATTTTGAGGTCCAGTAAAAGGGTATGGTGGTGGTTATAAGCTATGGAGTTGGTTCCAACTTATAGTGATCCTGCATAGCATTTTCAAGGTTGTAAATATTTACAGGAGCAGAAAAATTCATCTTTCTAGCATGGAACTGCTGGTAGCTTCAAACTACTGACCATGAGATTAGCATCCTGACTCAACAAGACTGCCAGTTAGAAAGTACAGGGGAAGATAAGGGCCACTTATTCTACCAACATATACTAAAATCTACAATTCCAAAATATGGTGTGAAGAACTGGAGGCATGAGTGAAGGGGAATTGCAGATGCTGTGACTGTGACTAAGATATGAAAATGTTCTCACTAAATTTAGTCATCTGGTAGAAAGGAAGTGAACAAGAAGAATGAACGTGAGGGGGTGGAAGAAATAGACCAGTTTCTTGAGTCCCTTCTGACTCCTGGTGCCCCTATTTGTGTTACATTGGGTTTTCTGTGACTGGTCTTTTTTTTAAATAGGTCACCAGGTCTTTCTTCCAAGGCATGTTTGGAGGAACTCAAATATTCAAACTTTCAGTTAGCAGCCAACCTACAATCTGCATTTGCACCACTGATGGATTCCTGAAAGAGATAGATGGTGGTGGTGGTTATGCGCTATGGAGTTGGTTCTGACTCATAGCGACCCTGCATAGGGTTTCCAAGGCTGTAAATCTTTATGGGAGCAGAAAGCCTCATCTTTCTCCAGCAGAACCGTTGGTAGTTTCGAACTGCTGACCTTGAAATTAGTAGCCCGATTCAAACCACTACACTACCAGAAAATCTTATGAATAGCAAAGAAACACTGTCAGATATAGTGCCACAAAATAAGCTCCTCAAGTTGGAAGGCACTCAAAATGCAACTGCGAAGAGCTGCCTCCTCAAAGTAGAGTTGACTCTGATGACATGAATGGAGTAAAACCAATGAGAGTAAATCCCACGTGAACTTCATTTTCAGATGGGGCATAACTCAAAATGAAAAGAAACAGCTGTAAACATCCATTAATAATCAGAACATGGAATGTATGAAGTATGATTCTAGGAAAATTGAAAATTGTCAAAAATGAAATGGAACACATAAACATCAATATCTTAGGCATTAGTGAGCTGAAATGGATTGGTATTGGCCATTTGAATCTGACAACCACATGATTTACTATGCTGGAAATGAGAAATTAAAGAGAAATGGTGTTGCATTCATCGTCAAAAAGAACGTGCCCAGATCAATCATGAGGTACAACGCTGTCTGTGATAGGATAATATCAATGTGCCTACAGGGAAGACGAGTTAATACCACTATTATTCAAATTTATGTGCCAACCACTAAAGCCAGTGAGGATGAAATGGAAGAATTCTATCAACTTCTTCAATCTGAAATTGATCAAACATGTAATCAAGATGTAGTGATCATTATTGGTGATTGGAAAGCAAAGGTTGGCAACAAAGAGGAAGAATCAGTAGTTGGAAAATATGACCTTAGTGATAGAAATAATGCTGGAAAATGCATGATAGAATTCTGTAAAACCAATGATTTGTTCATTTCAAATACCTTCTTTACACAGCATAAGAGATGGCTATACACACAGACCTCAACAGATGGAATACATAGAAATCAGATTGACTACATCTGCAGAAAGAGATGATGGAAAAGCTCCATATCGTCATTCAAAACAAGGCTAGAGGCATACTGGAGAACAGACCATCAATTGATCATATGTAAATTCAAACTGAAGCAGAAGAAAATGAAAACAAGTCCACGAGAGCCAAAATATGACATTGAATATATCCCACCTGAATTTAGAGATCATCTAAAGAATAGATTTGATACATTAAACACTAAAGACCAAAGACCAGAAGAGTTGTGGGAATGACATCAAGAACATCAAACATGAAGAAGGCAAAATGTCATTAAGAAGACAAGAAAGAAGGAAAAGATCAAAATGGATGTCAGAAGAGACACTGAAACTTGCTCTCCAGAGTACAGATTCTAAAGCAAATGGAAGAAATGAAGATGTATAAGAGGTGAGCAGAAAATTTCAAAGATCAGCTAGAGAAAATAAATTCTAATATTACAACAAAATGTGCAAAGATCTGGAGTCAGACAGCCAAAAAGGAAGAACATGCTCAACATTCCTCAAGTTGGGGGAACTGAAGAAAAAAAAAAATCAAGCCTCAACTTTTGTTATTGTAGGATTCTCTGGGCGAATTATTGAATGTTGCAGAGAACATCAAGAAAAGATGGAAGGAATACACAGAGTCACTGTACCAAAAGGAAATGGTTGATGTTCAACTCTTTCAAGAGCCAATGATACTGAAGGAGTAAGTCCAAGGTGCATTGAAGGAATTGGCAAAGAACAAATCACCAGAAATTGATGGAATAAAAATTGGAATCTTTCAAGAAAGTGAGGCAGCACTGGAGACACTCACCTATCTATGCCAAGAAATTTGGAAGACGACTATCTGGCCAATTGATTGGAAGAGATCCGTATCTGTGCCTATTCCAAAGAGAGGTGACCCAATGGAATCAGGAAATCATCGGACAATCTCTATGATATCCCATGCGAGTAAAATTTTACTAAAAGTAATACAGAAATGGCTGCAAGCATACATTGACAGAGAACTTCCAGAGGTTCAAGTCAGACTCAGAAGAGGCCGTGGAACAAGGGATATCATTGCTGAATGTCCAATGGATCTTGGATGAAAGCTTGAGGAATCTGTACCTAGACCATAAAGCAGTTGTTCGAACAGAACATGGGAACACTGAATAGTTTAAAATTGAGAAAGGTGTGCAACAGGGTTGTATTCTTTCACCATACTTATTCAACCTGTATGCTGAGCAGATAATCTGAGAAACTGGGTTATATGAAGACATATGTGGCATCAGGATTGGAGGAAGACTCATTAACAACCTGCAATATGCAGATGATACAAACTTGCTAGCTGAAAGTGAAGAGAACTTAAAATATTTACTGATGAAGATCAAAGAGCACAGCCTTCGGTATGGGTTACATCTCAATGTCAAGAAAACAAAAATTCTCACCACTAGACCAATAAACAATATTCTTATCAATGGAGAAAAGATTGATGTTGTTAAGGACTTCATTCTTCTTCGATCAACTATCAACACTCATGGAAGCAGCAGTCAAGAAATTAGACAACGTATTGCATTGGGCAAATCTGCTGCACAAGACCTTTTTATTAGTTGGAGCCAACTCAATGGCACTTAACAACAACATATAAGCATTACCACCTCAACTCTTCACAATAATCCTGGGAGACACTTACTCATTTTAGAGTGGAGACATTGAATCTTAGTGAGATAAAGTACCTTTCTCCAAGGTCAGTCTGCCAATTCCATCTGTGCTGAAAGCCTGTGCTTCTTTCTCTACTCTTTACATAGTACCCAATATGATGCAGGCTACATAGAGATGATGTGCTAAGCAACCTGAAGGAAGGGAAGACTCCTTAAAAAGTTTCATGGAGATTGTGGCTCTGGACTACTGAGTGTATATGGGCAAAATTTAAAACCAGTAATACCACTATTGAAGGAGCTCTGGTAGCATAGAGGTTACGAATTAGGCTGTGAACCTCAAGGTCAGCAGTTCGAAACTACCAGCTGCTCCGCAGGAGAAAGATGAAGCGGTCTGCTCCCATAAAGATTTACAGCCTCAGAAACCCTGTGCAGGGTCGCTATGGGTTGGAACCAACTCAACAGCACTTAACAACAACAATGACAACAATACCACTATTGAGTTCTTTTCATTTTTACTACTTAGTATCTGTTATAGGGGAGAAAATAGAATACATCTTCAAAGATATATACAGACTCTTTATTAAGTACTTAGCAGGAGTAAACACAAGGCAAAAACAAACAAAAATCACCCAAGTGCAGGAAATCATAGATACTATGATTAGCTTACAAAGTTCTATCTCCACATGGTGACCTTGTATAGGCACAGAGAAAGAAGGAATCTCCTCCCACAACCATGGGTAAGGGTAACAGCCATATGTCACATATGCAGACCTATGGAAAATGGGGAAGGGACTATTGCAGATAAGAAAGTTTTCCAGTCTCTGAAGCTTCTGGGGTATGACATTACAACCACATGACCATTAAAGCCTGTGTCCTGGAATGCTCCTATGATGGTTGGCTGGAAGAAGTGGCCTCAAACCCACTTCTAAATATACTGTTTCTAACTCTGGAAGTTCAGCTGTTAGAGGTGTACAAAATGTTCAAGAAAAATTAGCATCTGAACACATAAATCTATGCACAAAATGGAATTAAGTTCTGCCTGGCTAGAGTTAACCATATTAAAAAGCCTTCAAAGTTTTTGCTCTTCAGCATTCTATCCTCTTGGTCAGAGATTGATAGTGATTACTTTGATGACCAAAATCTGGACTTTGCAGGGCACCTAGATGGTCTTCGACCAGATGCTATCGGTTACTCAGCAGGGCTTCAAACATGAATGGCTTTTCTTTTAGGTTTATTGTAGAGTTGAGCAGAGCCAAGGCACATCACCTAGGTCAGAGTCATCTCTTGTGCTCTACTCTAATGCTGACAGGAGAGCATCTATATGGTAAGCCAAATGCAATTTAAATAATCTTCATTGAAATGACCTAACCCTTGTAATGTTTTACTGCATATGCAGCATATCTGCTTCTTGAGAAATTACATAAGTATACTTTATACAATATCCCATGATTCTAACAATAGCATTATTAATCTATAGTACAGCATAGATTTAGAAATAGTAATGAAATGAAAATTTTTAATATATAATTAATATATTAAGGTTTGTTAATATAATATAATATAAAACTTATTAATATATAAATGAAAACTTTGTGTTAAGTCACATGGAAAGATTTACTTATGTAGATATAAATTAAATTATGGAACAAAATTATTAAAAATAACTATGAGAGTCATAAGTCAATGATGCTAAATAACATCCTTTCACTAAAGCAAACTATTTGTTTATAGAAACCTAAGCTAAGACATGAAACAAAATGGTAAACAGTATGAAAAATAGATATTAAATATAAAATTTTACCAGTCCATAAACTCAAATTGCCATGATAAGACAATCTCAAAAGCAATAGAGATCTGAATGATGTCCAATGAAAACCTTGGGAATAACCATCTTCCATTTGTACCCACAAGGGCATTTCTACTTCAAGTCCAAAAGGAGTGTTTCAATTCCTTTAGTCTGTGACAAATGTGCTTACAGTTAAAGAAAACTAAAATTCAGTTGACTTAGCTGAGTTCTGATTGAGTTCTTCTGCGATCTCTTACAATATATAACATTTTAAGGTGAAATCTGGTAAACTTGGGCATCAAATTTTTATCACTTATAAAAAATGTTACAACACTTTACAAAATCAAATCTAACATTCAGTTAAAATACCTGTAACATAAGGTGAATCTTATTGTAAGGGGTCTATTTAAAGCATCCAAAGTGTTTTCCCCAGGGGACAAACTGCCCTTCCCAACTAACAGTTTTGAGTTGTTTTTTTCACAAACAGGCAAAAAATTAAAAAAAAAAAAAAATTTTGTGTATGCACCCCCACATATTATTCCCTCATTTGATGATTTCCACAGAAATTCTTTGATAATTTTGTTGGAGCAATTAATTTTTGCTTTCTTGAGAAACTAACTCAAGTTAAGGTTGAATCACTTGAGGATTTAGATTCAAAATGTGCACTAACGGGGTGATACTTTGGTCATGATCAGTTTTATAGTAACAGTGTTGATTAGACTAAATGAAATTATTACTGATAATGTTGTAACTATAAACTTTCAGTATTGACTTACTGTGATCAACATGTTACTCTAAATATACTGAATACTGGAATATCAATCCAAGCTCCCCTGCCCCCCTCAAAAAAATGATTTTACTAAATTTTTCTGGATTACAATTCAAATTAAAATGGCATTGGGGCACTAATTTGTTTTTAAGACTCAAAGATTAAAAAGAGTAAAGTAGAAATAGTAACAATAATACCAATGGTCTAAAATAACTATAAAGCTGAATTCTGACTCATAATAAATATTATGAGGTTTTGTCTGTAATTAAACAAAAGTAGTTATAGTTACATTTTGTAATTCTTAGGTTATATGTGAACATGAAACATTTATTAAAATATAAAACTGTTTTCTTGAAGACACTTAGCAAGGAAATGTCATTTTACTCTATGAAATCATAGTTTGAAATTGAGTCCTTTTCTCCTTGGAAACCCTGCATAGGGTCACTATGGGTTGGATCTGACTCGACGGCACTTAACAACAACAAGGAGAATTCTATAGTTCTGGTGTGGTATTGTGGGTTAATGTGCTATACAGGAAAATCAGTGTGAACCAAAGGTTGGCAGTTCAAGCTCACAAGCTACTCCTCAGAAACCCTATATGGGGTCGCTATGGGTTGGAACAGACTCCACAGCACTTAACAACAATGACAACACCAAGGAGCATTCTGTCTTCACTTCTTCCAACACAGATTTGTTTGCTTTTCTGACAGTCTATGGTACTTTTAATATTTGGTTTTAAAACCATAACTCAAAAGCATCACTTCTCCTAAGGTTTTCCCTATTCATTGTCCACTTTTCATATGCATATGAGGTTATTGAGAAAAACATGGCTTGGATCAGGCATACCTTAAGTCTCAAACTGGCATTTTTGCTCTTGAACACTTTAAAGAGGTCTTGTGCAGCAGATTTGCCTAATGAAGTTTTTTGACTGTTGCTTCCATTAGAGTAGATAGTAGGTCCATGCAAAATGAAGTCTTTTACAACTTTAATATTTTCTCCATTTATCATGCTATTTATTGGTCCAGTGGTAAGGATTTTTGTTTTCTTTACGTTGAGGCGCAATCCATACTGAAGGTTGTGGTCTTGAATCTTCATCAGTAAGTATTGTAAGTCCTCTTCACTTTCAGCAAGCAAGGTTGTATCATCAGCATATCACATGGTGTGAATGAGTCTTCCTCCAATCCTGATGCATGTTCTTCTTCATATAATCCAGTTTCTTCATTATTTGCTCAGCATACAGATTGAATAATTATGGTGAAAGATGCAACCCTGGTACACACCTTACTGGTATATAAGCATCTAGATTTAGAAGAAATAGTTATGATTAAGTTGATATTTAAAATAATTTAAAATTTAAACACATTTAATAGAATTATTTTGCTGGAATCTATAGTAATTTTTTAATAAACTGAGCATTGTTGTTATTATTGTTGTTAGGTGCCATCAAATTGGTACCAACTCATAGCAACCCTGTGTACAACAGAACAAAACACTGCCTGATCCTGGGCCAACCTTATAATTGTTGCCACTATTGAACCTATTGATGCTGCCACTTTGTCAGTCCATCTCACTGGGGGTCTGTCTCTTTTTCTCTGAACTTCCACCTTACCAAACATGACATCCTTCTCCAGCGATTGCTTCTTCTTGACAATATGTCCAAGGTATGAAGACGAAGTTTGGCAATTCTGGCATCTGAGAAGCACTCTGACTGTACATTTTCCGACACAGATCTGTTGGTTCTTTTGGCAGCCCGTGGCACTTTCAATATTCTCCTCCAACACCATAACTCAAAACTATTAATTTTTCTAAGGTCTTCCTTGTTCATTGTCCAGCTTTCTCATGCATATGAGGTTATTGAAAATACCATGGTGTGGGTCAGGTGCACCTTAGTCCTCAAGCTGATATCTTTGATCTTCAACACTTTAAAAAGGTCTTGTGCAATAGATTTGCCTTGTGCTATATGTTCTGTGATTTCTTGACTGCTACTTCCATGAGTGTTGATAGCTGATCCAAGAAGAATGAGGCCCTTGACAACTTCAATCTTTTTTCGGGTGATAAGAATGTTGTTTATTGGTCCAGTGGTGAGGATTTTTGTTTTCTTTACATTGAGATGTCATCCATACCGAAGGCTGTGCTCTTTGATCTTCATCAGTAAATATTTTAAGTCCTTTTCACTTTCAGCAAGGAAGGTTGTATCATCTGCATATCTCAGGTTATTAGTGAGTTTTCCTCCAATCCTGATGCCACGTTTTTCTTCAAGAATCCAGCTTCTCAGATTATCTGCTGAGCATACAGGTTGAATAAGTATGTGAAAGAATACAATCCTGTTGTACACCTTTATTAATTTTAAACCTTTCAGTGTTCCCATGTTCTGAACGAACAACTGCCTCTTGGTCCATGTACAAATTCCTCATGAGCACAATTAAGTGTTCTTGAATACTCATACTTTGCAGTGTAGTCCATAGCTTGTCATGATCTACACAATAGAAAGTCTTTGCATAGTCAATAAAGCACAGGTAAACATCTTTCTGATATTCTCTGCTTTCACCCAAGACCCATTGGACATCAGCAATGATATCCCTCATTCCAAGGCCTCTTCTGCATCTGACTTGAACCTCTAGAAGTTCTCTGTCAATGTATGCTTGCAGCCATTTCTGTATTACCTTTAATAAAACTTTAGTCACATAGGATATCAAAGATATTGTCCCATGATTTCTGTGTTCCGTTGGGTCACCTCTCTTTGGATTGAGCACAGATACGGATATCTTCCAATCAACAGGCCACATAATTGTCTTCCAAATTTCTTGGCATAGATGGGTGAGCACCTTCAGTGCCGCCTCACTTTCTTCAAAGATTTCAATATTTGTTCGATCAATTTCTGGTGACTTGTTCTTTGCCAATTCTTTCAATGCACCTTGAACTTCTTCCTTCAGTATCATTGGCTCTTGTGTTGAACATCAAACATTTCCTTTTGATACAGTGACTTTGTGTATTCCTTCTATCTTCTTTTGATGCTTTCTGCATCATTCAATAATTTGCCCAGAGAATCCTTTAATAATGAAAGCTGAGGCTTGAATTTTTTCTTCAGTTCCCCCAACTTGAGAAATGCTAAGCATGTGCTTCCTTTTTGATTTTTTGACTCCAGATCTTTGCACATTATGTTTTAATATTTGACCTTATCTTCTCAAGCTGACCTTTGACATTTTTTGTTCAGTTCTTGTACCTCCTCATTTCTTCCATTTGCTTTAGCATCTGTACTCTGGAAGGCAAGTTTCAGTGTCTATTTTGATCTTTTCCTTCTTTTTTGTCTTCTTAATAACTTTTTGTTCTCTTCCTGTGTGATATTCTTGATGCCATCCCTCAACTCTTCTGGTCTTCCATATTTAGTGTTGAATGTAACAAATCTATTCTTCAAATGATCTCAAAATGTAGGTGGGATATATTCAAGGTCATATTTTGGCTCTGGTGGACTTGTTTTCACTTTCTTCAGCTTCAGTTTGAATTTGGATATGAACAATTGATGGTCTATTCTACAATCAGCCCAGGGGCTTGTTTTGACTGATGATATGGAATTTTCCCCACAGATGTAGTCAATTTGATTTCTATGTATTCCATCTGATGAAGTCCATAGGTATAGTCTTCTCTTTTGCTGTCTAAAGAAGGTATTTTAAATGAACAAATCATTGATTTTGCAGAATTCTATCATGCAATCTCCAGCATCATTTCTATCACCAATGCCACATTTTCCAACTACTGATCCTTCCTCTTTGTTCCCAACCTTTGCATTCCAATCACCACTAATGATTTTTTTTTTTTTTTTAAACTGAGCATTAGCTTCTTTAAAAAACAAAACAAAAACATGTGGCTTGGCAAATCTCACTTAAAATCTAATTAAGCCTGGTGTCACTGAGTCTACTCTCACTTAAGGGATCCCTGGAGAGTAAAAAGGATTTTTATTTGGTATCTCTGAGACTGAAAATTTCCATGGGAGCAAACAACCTCATTTTTATTTTACAAGAAGCAACTGGTGAACTTGAATTGCAGACCTTGAGGTTAACAGCCCAAAGCTTAACTCACTGAGTCATCATGGCTCTTTGTACACTGAATTAGGAGGGCTTCTTCATATTTTTATTTAAACCTATGTTGTTGTGAAGTGCCGTAGAGTCGGTTCAAACCCATAGCAACCCTGTATAGGGTTTCTGAGGAGCAACTGGTCAGCTTGTACTGCCAACCTTGCAGGTCAAATGGCTTTGCAGTTCAAATGGCTTTGCAGTCATTAACCCACAGCACCACACCAGGACTCCATTTAAAACTATACCTGTTATTATTGTTAAGTTCAGTCTAGTTGGTTCTGACTCACAAGGACCCTGTATAGGGTTTCCAAGGAGTGGCGAGTGAGTTTGAACCACCCACTATATTGTTCAAAGTGACCTTATGATCTAGTGCTTATACTACAGTACAGAAACCTGTAGAGGGTTTCAGAGTCCTAGGGTGGTACTGAAGGATCAGCACTGGACTACAAGGTGGGTTTGGATTTCAAGGTTTGTGGATCAAGGTCATTAGCTGCACCTCAGAAAACCTATATAGGGTTACTATGAGTTGGAAATTATTTGATGGTACTTAACTACAAAAAGTAAGTTTTCAGAAGAGAAATTGGTGGGTCTGAACTGCCAACTTTGTGTTTCACAGTCCAGGGCTGATCCTATAGCACTGTATCAGGAGTCCTGAAAACCGAATTGTTGTTGTTGTTGTTGTCAGGTGCCATCGAGTCGGAACCGACTCATAGCGACCCCATGCACAGCAGAACGAAACAATGTCCGATCCTGGGCCAACCTCACTACCGCTGCCACACTTGACGCCATCAATGATGCTACCTGGCTGATCCATCTCTTTGGGAGTCTTCCTTTCTTTCTCTGATCCTCCACCTTACCCAGCATGACATCCTTCTCCAGCGACTGTTCCCTCCAGACAATATGTCCAAAGTATGAGAGACGAAGCTTAGCCATCTTGGCCTCCAAAGAGTACTCTGGCTGCACTTCTTCCAACACAGATCTGTTGGTTCTTTTGGCAGTCCATGGCACTTTCAGTATTCTCCTCCAACACCACAACTCAAAGGCATCAATTCTTCTATGATCTTCTCTATTCACTGTCCAGCTTTCACATCCATATGAGGTTATTGAAAATACCATGGCTTGGGTCAGGCGCACCTTAGTCCTCAAGCTGACAACTTTGCTCTTCAACACTTTAAAAAGGTCCTGTGCAGCATATTTGCCCAATGCAATACGTCGTCTGATCTCTTGACTGATGCTTCCACGAGTGTTGATAGTTGATCCAAGAGGAATGAAGTCCTTGACAACTTCAATCTTTTCTCCATTGATAAGAATGTTGTTTATTGGTCCAGTGATGAGGATTTTTGTTTTCTTGACATTAATAAAATTCTGTTAACCCATAACAGAAGAAGGCTGTGCTCTTTGATCTTCATAAGTAAATGTTTCAAGTTGTTAAGTGCCTTCAAATCAGTTCTGACCCATAATGACATTGTATAGAGTTTCCAAGGAGCGGTTGGTGAACTTGAACCACCCACCTTGTGGTTCAAACTGACCTTTAAGTTTCAAACCTACCTTGCATCCCAGAGCATTAATCCATATCACCACACCAGGACTCTGAAACCCTATACAGGTTCCCTATGAATCTTCCCCCAAATCTGGTTTACAACTGAAGACAAAAGGCGAGGTTTATTCATTCATTTGCATATGTTTACATTGACCAAGTTTATTTGGAAAACAATGGGCACCAAAATCTTTAACTAAAGCCTTTTGGAGTCATAGTGTGGCTCTTCTTTGGAGTCATAGTGTGGTCTAAGCACTGGATCACAAGGTCAGTTTGCAATGCCAGGTCAGTGCTTCAAACTCACCAGCTGCTCCTCAGAAACACTATACAGGGTTCAGATGAGAAGGAACCCACTCAAGGACACTTAACAACAACAGTAACATTTCTATATTAGGATTAAGGGAAAACATTTTAAAGGTGTTGGTGCTGCTGTTAGGTGCCATTGAGTCAGTTTCTATCCATAGTGGCCCTATGTACAACAAAATCAAACACCCACTGCTCCTGCACTGCCCTCACAATTGCTACTATGCTTCAGCACATTGATGCTGCCACTATACCAGTCCATCTTACTGGGTGTCACCCACTTTTTCCACTGAATGTCCACTTATGAAGCAGGATGTCATTCTCCAGGAATTGGTCCTTCCTGATGACATACCCAAACTATGAAAGATAAGAACCGACTCCACGGCACATAACAACAACAACAACATGAGAGATAAAGTCTGGCCATATTGGCTTCTAAGGAGCATTCTGGTTGTATATTTTCCAACACAGGTTTGTTTGTTTTCTCTGGCAATCAACAGGTAAGGAAGGGAGTTACTGTACTGAGTGTGTGATTCATCCTGATTACCAACAGGAAATTGAATTGACATTACACAATGGAGGTAAAGGAACTCTGGTGGCGTAGTGGTTATGAATCAGGCTGCAAGCCTTAAGGTCAGCAGTTCGAAACTACCAGCTGCTCCACAGGAGAAAGATAAAGCTTTCTGCTCCTGTAAAGATTTACAGCTTCAGAAACCCTGTACAGGGTTGCTTTGGATCTCAGAACTGACTCAACAGCACTTAACAATAACAACAACAATAGAGGTAAAGAAGAATATGTGTGGAATCCAGGAAATTCCTTAGATCACCTCTTATTACTACCATGCCTTGTGATTAAAGTCAATGTTAAACTTGTTGTTGTTGTTAGGTGCCATTGAGTCGGTATCAACTTATAGCAACCCTGTGTACAACAGAATGAAATACTGCCCGGTCCTGGGCCAACCTCACAATTGTTGCCACACTTGAACCCATTGATGCTGCTACTTTGCCAGTCCATCTCACTAGGGTTCTTCCTCTTTATCTCTGACCCTCCACCTTACCAAACATAATATCCTTCTCCAGAGACTGGTCCCTCCTGACAAGATGTCCGAAGTATCAGAGACAAAGTCTAGCCATCCAGGAATCCAAGGAGCACTTTGGCTACACTTCTTCCAACACAGATCTGTTGGTTCTTTTGGCAGCCCCTGGCACTTTCAATATTCTCCTTCAACACCATAACTCAAAATTCTTTTATGGTCTCCCCTATTTACTGTCCAGCTTTCACATGCATATGAGGTTATTGAAAACACCATGGCTTGAGTAAGGCTAACTTTAGTCCTCAGGCTGACATTTTTGCTCTTCAACACTTTAAAAAGGTCTTGTGCAGCAGATTTGCCTAATGCAATACGTTGTTTGGTTTCTGACTGCTGCTTCCATGGATGTTGATAGTTGATTGAAGAAGAATGAAGTCCTTGACAACTTCAATCTTTTCTCCATTGATAAGAAGAATGTTTATTGGTCCAGTGGTGAGGATTTTTGTTTTCTTTACATTGAGATGCAATCCATACCCAAGGCTGTGCTCTTTGATCTTCTACAGTAACCTAATTCCAATATGAGTACTAATGGCCCAGATACTTCAGAAATGAAGGTTTAGGTCATCTCACCAGGCAAAGAAGTATGACCAGCTGAGGTGCTTGCAGAGGGCAAAAGGAATACAGAATGGATAGTAAAAGAAGGTAGTTCTAAATACTAGCTACAACCACAGCATCAGTTGCAGAAATGAGTACTGTAATTAATATGAATATTAATTTTAGTATATGTGCATCAATTTTTTTGCTTTGAACTGTAAGATATAAATGCGATCAGTGCATTGTTGATTGTATGCATGTTAGGTGCAAGTATGCTGTATAATTGTATTTAGAGATTATGTATATGGTATAAAGAGATATGTAGGGTGCGAAGTTGATAATGGGTGAACTGTGATAATTAAGGTTTTGTGCCAACTTGTCTGGTCTAGGATTCTCAGGGGTTTCTCACTTGTGATGTAGATTGCCCCATAATGTGATCTAATATATTAGCTCTATTATAGAAATTAGCTCTATTATGAGGTCAGCTATGTGCAGCCAATCAATTGAAATGATGTTCCCAATATATCAGACATTAAGATAAAGTTTTCTTGCTCTCTGCTGGGTCTTGATCTTTCATCTGGCTCATATTAATAACCTCCAGTTGTTTGTACTTGAGCCAGTGACCTGCTGTATTACCTGCCGATCCTGGGAGTAGTCAACTGACTGATTGACTGTCTGCCTGTTTGCCTGCCTATTTTGGTTCATTTATCCTGGACTTGGGACTCTCCCTCATCTACAACTGTGTGAACCATATCCTTGTTATAAACGTCACTTTATACACACACACATACACATGTATGATCAGAAAAATAGAGTCTTGGTGTGGTGTTGCAGGATAAGCACTAGCCTGCTAAAAGCAAACCCCATCTCCTTCTTGGAAACCTTACATGAGGTCATTGTGTATCAGAATTGAATTGACAACACTTAATAACAACAACATATATATGTAAGTTTCACCCAGCCTAAGACAGAAGTGCAGGAGGGACTCAAGAAAAATTGAGTTTTTTCTTAAACCTAGGCATAAAATGGAATTATGCTCTGCCTGACTGGAGTCATTCACAGTCAAAAAGCCTTCAGATTTTATGTTTTACTGTGTATCACCCAGCATCACACGTTGAGTTTATTCTGACTCATGATGACTTCATGTCTACCCACGTTGAACTGTGTTCCATCGGGTTTTTGATAGCTTATGCTGTAAAACGGTATGCCTAGGTCTTTCTTCCAAGGAACCTGTGGTTGAACTTAAACTGCCAACCTTTCCATTAACAGATGAGAACATTAATTGTTTGTACCATGCAGTGACTTTAGAAGCCTCTGAAATATTCCAGACCAACCTGCCAAGTGAGTATTGTGCTCATAATTCTCATTTTACAAAGAAAAATGAAAACTTTCAGCAATCAAGTAATGTATTAATGTAGCAAAAGCATTTACTGAACTCTGGTCCTCCCATTTCACTGAGTATCTAACAAACAGTTGCTGAACTGAATTAAAGGAAGGATCAATTTGTAGTCAATGACTGGTCAATGTTTGGGACAAAAGGAGCCCAGCAAAATGTGATAGGAGAAGCTGAATACATAAATAGGGTCCCAGAAAATTCAAAAGGATAAAATGATGAAAGTAGGCTATGCCAAGCTCTCATGAAATCTGGAGATACAAACTAAAAAAAAACAAAAACAAAACAACAACAACAAAAAAAACATTTTAATACAAACGTAGCTCAGCTGGGAGTAGGGCAGCCTGGCTATAAGCATTGAACCCAAACCAAAAGAGCAGAACATGTCTCAGTAAGGCAATCTACCCATTTAAATTCTATCTGCCAAACTTACAGTTATTCTCCCAGCAACTGACATGCTGAATCACCCTCCAGTGCCATCACCGATGTCTCATAAAACTTTGTGTTCATCTAATCCTTTCATAGCCCAGGGCTATATTAATGTCACAGTAGCAAATTCTCTCCCAAATTGGAACTTTTATTATTTTATCATACAAAAGTCAACAGGGTTCTTGAAAGAACTACACTTTTTATACATGCATGCTATCAGAAAACATGACTCCACATCCAGGAAATGCTTGCTGATCAACCTTCCAGAAGTATCAGGTACCAATGTAGTATACCGAGTGCAAAGTCAGTAGGCCAGATGGTATGATGGTACAACCAAATTCCTCTGAGAAGGTAAGCTTGACATCTAAAATCCAAGTTCTACCACTTGCTGGTCTGATTATCTTGGAGAAGTCCCTTCATTTCTCTGAGTTTTCCTATAAATAATAAATCCCAGGTTGTTTATACATAAGGAGACCACATCCATGGGCACTTTACTTATCACAGGAAATACTCAATAGAAAAATCACACATGATGAAGAAAAGATGTCTCTTTTCTTCCTGGGTTCACTTTTCTTTACATGTGAAAAAACAAAACAAAGCAAACTCATTCCCATCAAGTCATTTCTAACGTATAGAAACTCCATGTACTATAGAGTATCGCTGTGCCCCTTTATTGAAGCAGATCTTCCACAGTACCATTGTGTGAGTTCAAACTGCCAATCTTTAGGTTAGGTTAGTAGGTAAGCACATGTACACCACCCAAGGACCTCCTTTTCAGATTAAGCATTGCCATTTCATTTCACTTCCTGTGTAAATTTTTCCTAGAAAGGAAGATCTGTTAACTCCTGGGTGTAAATGAACCATCACTTCAGCTTCTCTCCTTGTTCAGCATATAACACATTTTGAGGAACTTAGATGAACTTGGAAATATCTGTTAAATTAAATTACTTTGATAATGGTCAGCTATTGATGGCACCTAACTAGAACAACTATGGAGCCAATGAAAGAGAGATGCGGAACAATAATAAAGAAACTCACACAAAGAACGTGAGAAAAGAGAAACGCGTAATTTAATCGTCTCTATAATTTTGCTTAGATACTGCTAACTGCAAAAGCACTATAGTGCGCAATTAAAAATCAGCTAATTACACGGAGTTTGCTGACTGTTTTGTTTTAAAAATGAATAATTATTTGGGAAGCATAAATGTAGCATGTACATAGCATGATGCAACAAGAAAACACAAAATCCTTCTGTTACTTCATCCTAAGGGGATTTTGTGATGGTGCAATGTGGGAAAAATCAAAAGTCAATAACTTCTGTAAAATGTGTGGGTGTGGGGGAAAGACGAGAGAAAGGAATCTTTACCATTTTTTTACTCAACCCAGATTTTTTTCCCCTACAAAAATGAACAAGAATATTATCTTGCTGCGATAATATTGAAAGCGCTATAGAAGGAAGTCTCTCCTAAGTCATTAACACTGCAGCAGGTGTCCAACAGAGCCTAGAGAAGAATGGATGACTGAGCTCCTCACTGCCCAGAGTACTGCAGGTGCCTTATTATTCTCATGCCCATGTCAGAAATGAGGAGAATGAGATACACAGAGGTTAAGAAGTGAGTCCAAGGACCTGGAGTTTGTACTACAGTAGAGCTCAAAATTCAAACCCAGTATGCTTGACTTCAATGTCTCAATTTGAACTTAAAGTCTGAAATGTAAAAAGTTGAATGAAAATCCAAATTTAAAGCAACACACACCATGAGACAGGCTTGCATGGAACTAGAATGGCTCACACATAATAACAATTGTGAGGATAACAGGGTTTTGTTCTGTTGTGCAGAGGGTTTCTATGGGTCTGAACTGACTCCTTGGTATCTAACAACAGCAAAAGAAAAACAAATGTTGCAGAACCAAAGAAAGCAAAAGGAGGATAGAAGCCTTGCCACATTTCATGAGAGCTATCTTCATCCTTATGCAGTCAGATTGGCATTAGTAATAGAGTAATGTCATATTACTGGTGGTTATATCTATATAACTTTCTGTTAATTTAACTGTATACTCTATGTAGGTGGAGCTCTGGTGGAGCAAGTTCAGCTGTTTGAATCCAGCAGCCGCTCCATGGGAGAAAGATAAGGCTTTCTGCTCCTATAAAGATGTAGAGCCTCTGAAATCCTACACAGGGTCGTTATGAGTCAGAACTGACTCAATGGCACCCAACCCCACTACCACTAAATGTAGATTAAGTTGATTTCAATAAACCCTTTTATAATATCACCACCATATAGCAACAAAATATTTCAAGTATTATTAAGGATATTGTTAGTAAGCAATATCAGATACTGTTAAGGAAGCCTTAGTGAGAGTTGCTGCCAAAATTCTGCTGTACAGAGATCACAGACCAGGTGAACATCTTCTCCTTTCCTAGTGGATGGGTATCTTTAATAGTAAACCTAACTCTAAGAATCAGCATCGAATCAGTTCCTATGAGGAGGCAGGGTCAAGTATACCCTGATTCACTAAATTACTATTTTTAATTTTAGGTTAAAATTCACTAAATTACTATTTTTTCTTCTAATTGTCTCATGATCTTAGGAACAAGCTTTGATAGGATAAGAAATCATAGATTCTTTAAAATGTAATATTGGAAGAATTTAATTTAGATATGCTGTCTTGAGAACTACAAGGGAGAGTAACATGGGCAAATATTAAATGGAGAAAAACAATCCATAATTGCTGAACAATATGGGTTCAACAGTCTGTTCGTGTATGTTTTTCAAGTTTCTATGTGTTTGAGGTGGGATAATAATGAGTGTGGGAAGGGACCTATCTTGCTTCAGTAGGTGATCGTTATGGTGATATGACCTTATATTTCTCCCTTTCAGACCTGTTAGGTGACGGGGACTTATGTTTCTTAGATATCTATTATAGTGCCTTCTCATCAACACCTCATTCTAAAGAATGCATCCTCAGATCTGACTGGCAGGAAGCATCTTTTTTTCTATGCACCCTCACTCCCTGTAACCATAGCTGATTATAAACATGACCCAAGGCAGAAAAATTGTGTTTCCCGAAAGTAAGAAGCATAGGCTATTTACTGAATGTATTTTGGTGAAGAGTTACTGCAGTACCATGGATTTCTTTATTAGGACTTCCACCCCAAATTCTCTCTGGAGTCTTACAAAAATTGATTAGCTTACAACTTACCTCATAGTTGACCTTTACAAGGATTGGCTGGGGTCTTCCATCCTACCTGACCTTTTCTCTGATTGGTTAGGGAGCAAGTTTTGTAATTATTAAGATGTTGAAGTCCTGGTGTGCCTCTGTAGGATAAGTACTGGACTACTGACCACAAGGTTGTAAGTTCAAACCCACCAGCTGCTCCTCTGAAACTCTTCACAGGGTAGTTATGAGTCAGAACTGACTCACTAGCAATTAAAAACAACAACAACATGGACTAGTTTATAAAAATCCTAGAACATTGGAGCCTCAATTGGGAATTTGTGATTAATGAGAGCCAGGAGAGGAGCACATCCTTTGGACACAGGACCCTGCCCTGCAACACTACCACACTGAGAAAACGTGTGACAGTGATGGACACAGCAGCTGTGATAGTATCAGGAGAAACAGAGACAGCAAGAAGACCCAGTCAATAGCGGGAGAGTTTAAAGGCGGAACCCTGGCAGAGAGCTGAAAAGAACAATCAAAAGCTAAGTCAGCTAAGTGACATCACTGAGCTTTCTGTTTGAAAATTTCCTGATGGATAACAATGAGCATTGGTTTTTGGGAAGGGTAAGTGGGTCCTCTTTGAGACCTAAGTGGGTCTTGTAGGCACTGAGGCCTTGCACTTTGCATATCTCCATTTCTGTTTATATCCTTTGTGTATATACTTCTCTGTTATTAAACCTGTTACTACAGCTTGGCTGTTTCCATGAGTTCTCTATTCTTTTCAATGAATAATTGAGTAGCCCAATAGGAAAAGAACATGTGGGCGAAGAATCTGGTTTCAGAAATGGTGGAGAAGTTGGAGACTTAATCAGAGTCTTATGCAACCTGGAGAAATGGCATCTTTTAATTTCTGGCCCCTCTAGTTTTCTGGTTTCGTCTAAGTGGGATGGGAGAAACAAAGAAAGTCTTGTGAATGTCAAAGACCTGGTATATAGGCCCACTGAAAGGTTCTTATTGAAACAAAAGATTCTATCATTCTTTTCCCAAAATACTTTACCACCATATCAACAGGAGTCCAGTATAGTAACAACAGATTTTAGTTGAAAGAGAAGAAACCCTGCTGGTCTTGTGGTTAAGCACTTGTCTGTTAACTTCAAGGGTGCTGATTTGAACCCACTAGGTACTCTGTGTGAGAAAGATGTGGAAGTTTGCTTCTCTAAAGAGTTCCAGGTTTACAGTCCTGGAAACCCTATGGGACAATTCACTCTGTCCGGTAGCACTGCTATGTGTTGTAATCCACTTCACAGCAATGAGTTTTGGGGATTTTTTGTTTGTTTGGATTGTGGTGGAAAGAACCATGGAGATGGAAACTGTGAGAAGTTCTTATTGGAGCTCAGAAACCCAAAGACAACAGGGGAGACAAAAACAAACACAAGAACACTGAGGAATATAAACCCTCTGGTAACTACAGATATAGGAAATTTAAGTGCAGCCCAGTTCCTGGCCAGGTTAACATGAAACTTAACACACTCAATTTACCTCAGTTTTATTACAAGAATTTAAACACAAAATAAGGAATGCAAAAATGGAAAAATGGACAGTCTGAATAGACAAAGCAAACATCAAAACCAATCTTAGATCTGACATTGGTTTTGGAATTATCACACAGGGAAATAAAATTAACAATGATTAATCTGTTAGCTATTCATACAGTTTTCAGTGATTAGCGATTCGGAAGTAGCTCAGCCTGTATGCTGAGCAAATAATATGAGAAGCTGGGTTCTATGAAGAAAAACATGGCATCAGGATTGGAGGAAGACTCATTAACAACTTGTGATATGCAGATGATACAACCTTGCTTACTGAAAGTGAAGAGGACTTAAAACATTTACTGATGAAGATCAAAGAACGCAGCCTTCGGTATGGATTGAATCTCAATATCAAGAAA
>NW_006408582.1:13275826-13287452 GCF_000296735.1 Chrysochloris asiatica
TATTCCATCAATTCCTGGTGCCTTGTTTTTAGCCAATTCCTTGAATGCAGCTTGGACTTCCTCCTTCAGTATCAATAACTCTTGATCATATGCTACCTTTTGAAATGGCTGAACGTTAACAATTTCCTTTTGGTACAGTGACTCTGTGTATTCCTTCCATCTTCTCTTGATGCTTCCTGCATCATTCAATAATTTGCCCAGAGAATCTTCCAGTTCCCCCAGCTTGAGAAATGTTGAGCATGTTCTTCCTTTTTGGTTTTCTGAATGCAGATCTTTGCACATTTTGTTGTAATATTTAGCTTTATCTTCTCTAGCTGATCTTTGAAATTTTCTGTTCAGCTCTTGGACCTCCTCATTTCTTCCATTTGCTTTAGCATCTCTACCCTGGAGAGCAAGTTTCAGTGTCTCTTCTGACATCCATTTTGATCTTTTCTTTCTTTCTTGTCTTCTTAATGACTTTTTGCTTTTTCATATATGATGTTCTTGATATCATCGCACAACTCTTCTCGTCTTTGATCTTTAGTGTTTAATGCATCAAATCTGTTCGTCAGATGATCCCTAAATTCAGGTGTGATATATTCAAGATCAAGTTTTGGCTCTCGTGGACTTGTTTTCACTTTCTTCAGCTTCAGTTTGAATTTGCATGAGTAATTGATGGTCTGTTCCACAGTCTGCCCCTGGCCTTGTTTTCTCTGATGATATGGAGCTTTCCCATTGTCTCTTTCCACAGATGTAGTCAAATTTGATTTCTATGTATTCTATCTGGTGAGGTTCATGGGTATACTCATCTGTTATGCTGTCTATAGAAGGTATTTGAAATGAATAAATCATTGGTTTTGCAGAATTCTGTCATGCATTCTCCAGCATCATTTCTATGACCAAGGCCATATTTTCCAACTACTGATCCTTCCTCTTTACTTCCAACCTTTGCATTCCAATCACCAGTAATGATCAAAACATCTTGATTCCATGTTTGATCAATTTCAGATTGAAGAAGTTTGTAGAATTCTTGTATGTCATCCTCACTGATTTTAATGGTTGGTGCATAAATTTGATTAATAGTGGTATTAACTGGGCTTCTCTGTAGGTGCATGGATATTATCCTATCACTTACAGCATTGTACCTCATGACTGATCTGAATATGTTCTTTTTGACAATGAATACAACACCATCCCTCTTGAATTTGTCATTTCTGCCATAGTAAACCATGTGGTCATCAGATTCAAAATGGCCAATACCAGTCCATTTCACCTCACTGATGCCTAAGCTATCAATGTTTATGCATTCCATTTCATTTTTGACAAGTTCCAATTTTCCCAGATTCATACTTGGCACATTCTATGTTCCAATTTTCAATGGATGTTTACAGCTGTTTCCCTTCATTTTTAGTTGTGCCCCATCAGCAAATGAAGGTCCCATAAGCTTTTCTCCCATGGGCATTACTCTATTCACATTATTACGGTCAACTCTACTTTGAGGAGGCATCTATCTCTTCCCCAGTCACATTTTGAGTGCCTTCTAACCTGAGGGGCTTATTTTCCGGCATTATATCTAACAGTGTTTCTCTTCTGTTCATAAGGTTTTCAGTGAATAAATATTCGGAAGTAGTTCGTCACTCCTTCTTCCTAGACTGTCTTTGTCTAGAAGCTCATCTCAAACCTGTCCACCATGGGTGACCCTGCTGGTATTTAAAATACTGGTTGCATAGCTTTCAGAATCACAGCAACTCACAAGCTACAGACAAACTGGCAGACAAACTGGCAGACGAGTGGTGATTCCTGATTTATAGTATACAAGTAATTGGAACACTATAAGAAGAAAAAGAGTATGGAGCAGAAGAAATATTTGAAGCAGTTGTTGTTAAGTACCGTGGAGTCAGTTCCGACTCATAATGACCCTACACAGGGTTTCCAAGGCTGTAAATTTTTATGGAACAGAACGCCTCATCTTTCTCCCGCGGAACCGCTGGTAGTTTTGAACCGCTGACCTTGAGGTTGGCAGCCCGATTCATAACCACTATGCTACCAGAGCTCCTTTAGTCAAAATGATTTCAAAAGTAATGACAAACATCATACCACAGCTTCAGGAAACTCATGAAACACTATGCAAAATAAAATCTAAAAATATTTACTTCTAGACAAAGTATGGAGTCCTAGTATAGTGCTCTAGAATAAGCACTGAATTGGTAACCACAAGTTCGGCAGTTCAAACCCACAAGCAATTCCATGGAAACCCTGTATAGGGTCGCTAGGAGTTGGAATCAACTAAACAGCAATTAATCAACAACAGGCATATCATATATAAGCTACCAATCTAAAAATAAAGAAAAGACAAAGAGAAATCCCTTAAAGAAGCCAGAGGGTGGGATAGAACATACCTCATATGAATCAGAGGAATAAAGAAGACAATTATATCAGACTCCTTGTAATATATCATGAAAGCAAAAAGAGAGTACAGTAAAATATTTAAAGTGCTGAAAAAACCAATCCACCAATGTAGAATTCAATATCCAACAATATTATCCTTCAGTAGTGAAGGAGAAATATAGGCTTTCTCAGAATTAAAAAAAAAAAAAAAAAAATCCAAGAAAACAATTGAAGAAATTCATCACTAGCAGACCAGCTCTACAAGGAATGTCAAACATTCTCTAAGAAGGAAAATCATATACACGAGAAACTCCAATCTACATAATAGAACATTGGAAAAACACTAAACGAAGACTCTCATCCCCAACTGAATATTTCAGCCACACAATACCTATATCTCTATACCACAGGATGCCCATGACAGGCATTATGCTTAGCTGGGATGACTCTCTGTAACTATTTAAAAACCCATCCCCTATTTTAGAAGGTCTTTATGAAAATTTTCTCTTTTATTTAAGCAATCATATTAGAGACAGTATAAAGTAATCTATTTCCAAAGGAGAGCTAGATAATGATCAGATAAAGAAAAATAAATGAATAAACAAGAGATTATGGATTCTATTGAACTGAATGGTAACAATTAGATAAAACAATCAAATGTGAAATCATTGAAATACCTACTTACACATGAATAAAAGTGGAAATCTGTAGGGAAAAAAAAAAACAGTGAAAAAACAGAGAGGTTGACTTTTGCAAAGTCAGATAACTGACAAGTAGCAAAACTCATTTTCAAACCCAGATCTGTCTAACTCCTCATTGTCAAGAATCACAAATAAACTATGAGGACCAATAATAAGGGGACCTTTTATCATATACAACAACTAGACACCAGAATGGTACTTCTGTGAGCTTAAATAATTTCTACAGTTTCCCAAAAGGCCTAATTCTCACCCAGTAGTCCCAAAGAAAAAAAGAAATCAGTGCAGTCTGTAACTGCTGTGACAAACTAGTTATCAGTGAATGACAATAGAGAATCTACTTTCCAGCACTTTTCTTAAAAAGGGGGAGCTGGAGTAGGACTTTTTAACTGTAATGAGTTTCCTTATTCCTTGGAACGGCTTACTGGTCTGCTAAAGGCCTCAGAAAACAGACCCAGCTATCATCCCCTTGAGTATCCTTATGCTGATTAATTACAACAGCTGGATCACACCAGCTGGAAAATATCCCTCCATCCTCAGGACTGGCTTAGCACTTAATGTCTATATAACTCTTCTAATATTTAGCACGCACTATATTAAGGAGCTCTGGTAGCGTAGTGGTTACAAATCGGGCTGTGAACCTTAAGGTCAGCGGTTCGAAACTACCAGCTGCTCCGCGGGAGAAAGATGAGGCTTTCTACTCCCGTAAAAATTTACACCCTCAGAAACCCTATACAGGGTCGCTATCGGTCAGAACCGACTCGATGGCACATAACAACAACAACAACAACAACATATTGGATTAGTGATGATATTTTTAAGTACATAACATTTGTTTTCCTATCAAGATTCTAAGTTGTTCAAGGACAGAGACATTACTTTCTACAGTACCCAACAGTATGGAAAAGGGAAGCTGAAAGTGGTGAATTTAGTCTAGAGTTGGGGGTTTGAAGGCATCTACTGAGCTGTAATGAGGAGGTGAGACACAGATTACAATATGAAGTAAAGCATGATCATTAGGAGCAATCTTGTCTCTGAAAAGGCCATTCTTTTGGTTCACTCAACAAACATCTTTGTGCCAGGCACAACACTAAGCAGTAGATTCATATTAGGAAGGATGTGGTTATTAAAAATAGAGTAGAATCAATTATTCATTTTGATAGGCTTCCATCTTATTTTTTGTCATGTTACAATAGCATTATCACATATATTTTTTATATATTTGTGTATTTAGACTATGAACTCTTTCCAGTTGATGAAACTATTCATCTTTAACTTATATATTGCTCTTCAGTGTATTTGTGGTTATAATTTTTATTTATGGAACATTTAAACTTCTCCAATTTTATTTCATGAATGATACGTGAGCACTGTTTCCCATCAGGTAGAAGCTATGCCTTCAGTGCACTCTGTTGTTGTTGCTGTTAGGTACCACTGAGTTGGTCTGACTCACAGCAGTCATAGTCACAATAGACCAAAATATTTCTTGGTCCTGCACCATCCTCACAATTGTCATGTTTGAGTTCATTGTTGCTGTTACTGTGTCAACCCATCTCATTGGGGGTCTTCATCTTTTGTGCTGACCCTCACTTTATGAAACATGATATATTTTTCCAAAGACTGATCCATCCTGGCAACATGTCCAAAGTCTGAGAGACAAAGTCTTAGCACTCTAGCTTCAGAAGAACAATCCAGCCATTTATTCTTCCAAAATAGATTTGTTTGTTATTCTGGCAGTCCATGTTACTTTCAACATGGTATGCCAACATCATAATTCCAAAATGCATAGATTTTTATCCAGTCTTCCTTATTAATTTCCAGCTCTCACGTGTGTATGAGGTTATTGAAAATACCATGACTTGGGTCAGGTACATCTTAATCCTCAAATTGATATCTTTGCTCTTTAATACTTTAAATAAATCTTTTGCAGAAGATTTGCCTAATGTATTATGTCCTTTGATTTCTTGGCTGCTATTTCCATGATCATAAAAGTAAAATTAAATCCTGGGCAATTTTAATCATTTCTCCATTTATTATTATGTTATTTATTGGTTCAATTATAAAATTTTTAGTTTTCTTTACATTGAGGTACAATCCATACTGAAATCTGTAGTCTTTGAACTTAATCAGTAAGTGCTTCAAATCTTCTTCACTTCTAGCAAGAAAAGTTGCATCATCTGCATATTGAGGGTTGTTTATGAGTCTTCCTCCAATCCTGCTGTCCCATTCTTCATATAATCCAATTTCTTGGATTATTTGCTCAGCATACAAATTAAGAATGGTGAAAGGATATAACCCTAACACACACCTTTTCTGATCTTTACCCATTCAGTATCCTCTTGTTCTGTTAATTGACTACCTCTTGGTCTACAAACAGGCATTTCATGAGCACAATGAATTGCTCTGGAATGCCCATTCTCTTTGATGTTTTCCATAGTTTGTTATAATTCAAACAGTGGAATGCCTTTGCTTAGTTAACACAGCACAAGTAAACATTTTTTGATATTCTCTGATTTCATCCAAGATCCATCTAGTGTTAGCAATCTTATCTCTAGTTCCACATCATCTTCTGAATCTGGCTTGAGTTTCTGGCAGTTCCCTGTCGATGCACTGCTGAACCATATTTTAATTATCTTCAGTAAAATTTGAGTCGCATGTATTAATGATATTGCTTGATGATTTTTGAATTCTGTTCGGTAATGTTTCTTTGGAATGGTCACAAATATGGATCTATTCCAATCAGATGGCCAAGTAGCTGTCTTCCAAATTCTTTGGCACTGACAAGTGAGCACCTATAAGCAGTCCCTGGGTAATGAACAAGTTTAGTTTCTATGTCTGTCATTAAGTCTGTATGTAAGTCAGAGTAGTTAGGTATAGTTCATATCTAACTTCAGTTAGTCAAATGTTTGTCTTAGTATGCAATATAGACTGTACCTTTCAATGCATAAAAGATTTTAACAAAACACTTCTAGACACACTAAGCTCTTTAACATAACCATCTTTTTTTGTTGTTCCTAAGTGCTTCTGAGTCATTCTGACTCACAGCAACCCTGTTTAGGTTTTCCAACGAGCTGATAGTAGGTTTGAACCACCATCCGTGTAGTTAGCAGTCTAGGGGCTATCCTACAGTGCCACACCAGGACTCCTAGCATACTGTTCTGATTCATGTCACAAAGTAACACTCAGTATGTACCTCAAAATTTTAATATAATAGATTTTATGGAGATTATATATAGATCATGCCTTTACTCTGATCTATCAAGAGTCAAAAATGTATTTTAACTCTTGGCATCCTGGTCTTCTGTCTTACTATCTAAAAAAGAAAAGAATGAAAGAGGTAAGTGCCTCTTTACATTCTCCCCAGGTTCTCAAAAACGCCCTTCTTAACTTGCCCTTGATTTATTACTCCTTCTCTTCTTCCCACAGAAGTACAGCATCAAACTTCTCTGCACTCCACCTGTAATCTGTGAAAATTTGTGCTGTTAGGTGCTGTATTGTCATTTCCTATTCCAACTCATAGTGACAGAAAGAAATACTGCAAAGTCCTAAGTTATCCTCACAACCATTGATTGTGCATCTACAGTAACAATCTAGTCTGACTGAGCACCTTCCTAGTTTTCAGTGACTCTCTACTTTACCAAGCATTCTATCCTTCTACAAGAACTTGTCCCTTCTTATCAAAACCCAAAATGACTGTCTTCGGGTTGATGTTGTCATATAATGATCCTATACAGTATTTCCAACAATGTAAATCTTTATGGGAACAGACTAATCTTTTTTCCACTGAATGGATGGTGGATTTGAAGCGCTGTCTTTGTGATTAGTACCCCAACTTCTAAACAACAGTGCCACAAAGACCTTCCTAATAACATGTTCAAAGTATATAAGATGAAGTTTTGCCATCCTCACTTCAAAGGAGTATTTTAGCTATACTTCTTCCAAGACAGATGTATTTGTTCTTCTGGTAGTCCATGTTTGCACCCCCATGTTCATGCACAATAACAAAAACAAGGAGACAGCATAAATGCCCATTAATCAAAGAATGGATAGACAAACTTGGGTAGATACACACAATGGAATACTATACGATGTTGAAGAATAATGTTGAGCTACAAAACTCCTCATAACATGGATGAAACTTGAAGACATTGTTACTGTTGTTAAGTGCCATGGAGTCAGTTTTAACTCAGAGAACTTGTATAGGGTTTCCAAGGAATGCCCAGTGGGTTTCGACTGCTGACATGTGGTTAGTAGTCTGGTGCTTATCATATAACGTCCCACCAGGATTCATAAGTCCTGAATGAAATTAGTCAATCATAGAGGAAAATATTTACAAGACCACTATTCTAAATGCTTATGGAAAGGTTTTCATGCTAAAAAACAAAACAAAACATTCATTGATGGTTACCAGTAGTGGGAGGGAAGAGGGAGTAAGTAATTCACTGGCTAGAAGTTAGACACCTGTTAACTTGGCTTATGGGAAAGGCAATACACAAGAAGGAGTTTGGTGGAAGAATTATGAAGGCAGAAGAAAACATAGGGAGGAATGTAAAAGTGAAAGGGAATAAAGGAAAATACTGTTATATATACAATCCTACAATAAAAGTGATCTATGGGTAGATACATGGATAGTTGTTGTTGCTGCTGTTAAGTGCTTCTGAGTCAGTTTTGACTAATAGTGACTACGTATAGGATTTCCAAAGAGTAGCTAGTAGATTTGAACCACCAAACTGTGACTTGCAGTCCAGTGCTTATGCTATAGAGTCACACCAGGACTCCACAGGCTGAATAATCATGGGAGGGATAGTTAGAATATACCCACAAATATTTATACATGTATATTTACATTTTCTGCAAACATATCCACGAAAACTTTTTAGACATTACCAAACACTGTGAGAGAATGATTGCTGGGCCGGGAGGTTCAGGATCACAGACTCAGGATACACCATGATCAACTGTCATAACTTAGTTCACAAAGACAATGTCCTACATCATTAGGTGAGTAGCAGCTAGGATGTTAAAATCTCGTGAATGGCTATCCAAAGTGTAACTATTGTTCTCAGCCTGTGAGAAGGAAAGAATAGTGATGAAAACTGAGATGCTTTGAAACAATTATTCCAATGTACTAATGGAATATGTGAACATCTGTCTCCATGACCCTGAAGAACTACATGGTGCCAGGTTACAACTGCTAATTGCTCTGAAATGGATCACATTAGAAAGTCTTGGATGGAATGTGAGAAAATGTATAACAAAATTTAAAATTATAAAAAAAAACAAAACAAAAAAAGACCAGGTTGACTGATCTGAAAAGAGACTGAAAAACCCTGAAATATGGTCCTTCATCACTGCTCAGGTCTGGAAATGAACTCACCCTAGTGGCTCATTTTCCAGTCAAGCAGAAGATAGGTATTTAAGGGAGGAGCAACTCTACTGAGGTTGACACACCAAAGAATGGTCAACCATACAAGATCAAAAGGGCAGCAGCTACCTAAGAACAAAATTCAGAACGGTTAGGAAAGAAAGAGGAATGGAAATAAGTATTACAGGGAGGGAGTAGGATAAGTAATATTACGTTTAAAGGACTGCTATCATTGAACAAAATGAAGTGTATGATTTGCTGAATATAAAGCTGATGATCTGCTCTGTAAATCTTCACTTAATTCACAAGAAAAAGTTAAAAAAAAAAAAAAATGTCACCCAAGAGATGTTCAACCTGAATGTTCACATTGTGGGCAAAAGCCTCTCTGACTTTCATCCTGATAAATTATTATTGTTACTACAAGAACACTTTATTCTAAGACCCAGTGTTAAACTAGTTTCTATTGAATAATATTTGGTATTTTTGAGAATGATGGCCTTGACAGATTTCTAAACACATTGCTGAAGGACATGGATATTCTATACATAGGATACCAGGAGAAATTTTACTAATAATAACACACTATCTTTGTCACTAAAAGTTATCTGAATGTCCAACACCCTAGTGAGGATACGGTCAAATGGTTTTGGCAGGGCAGAATGAATCAGAACTAAAACTGTGCTGCAGACAGGATTGCAAATTCAAGTCCATGAACTATAATAGTAAGTGGTCTTTGGGAGAATCTTCTCCAAAGCCTTGTGTTTATCATTTCTTCGCCAAGATTTCTGGAGTAAAAGTCCATGCTTTTATTTGGCATATTCCAGCCTGACAGAGAAACTCATTCCTATTGTGGTCATCCTGACCCTGTACTTTTCTCCAAAGCATTAACATTATATCCCCTGTGAAAGTCATTCTTGCACGATTCTGGTATTCAGAGACTAGAAATCATCTTTTTGTTTTGTTTTGTTTTACTTAATTGCCTCACTGGTGAATTTTATTTTTGGTGAACTAAAGTGAAATTTAAGAACTCATACAATTAAGATAAAGTGAATTTAGAAGAAATTGCTTTTGTAACACTGGAGTTAAATTTTTTAAAGTTATTTAGCCTATCTGCTTTTCTGTACCCTTAAATAAGTTTTCCAGCATTAGCAGAATCTGACTAGCTTGAATACTTCTAATTGAAGTTGAGCTATCACTAAAGGTATCCCTAGTGGGAATTCTAACTAATTGTTAAATTTATAACCAAAGAGAAAAATTTGGCTTCAATGGAAGATAAGCATTGTTAATAAAAATAAAAAATAAAAATTTTAAAAAAAGGAAGAAAGAAAGAAAGAAAGAAGCATCAATTGCATCATCCTCTATACTGTCACAGTATATCAGATATCCTAAATGAGAGGACCAGAAGAGTTGTGGGATGACATCAAAACATCATACAGGAAGAAAGCAAAAGGTTATTTAAAAGACTAAAAAAAAAAGGATGTCAGAAGAGATTCTGAAACTTGTTCTCCAGGATAGAGATGCTAACACAAATCGAGGAAATGAGAAAGTAAAGGAGGTGAACAGAAAATTTCAAAGGGCAGCTGGAGAAGGCAAAGTCAAGAATTATAATGAAATTTTCAAAGACCTGAAGTTAAAAACCAAAAGGGAAGAACATGCTCTGCATTTCTCAAGCTGAAAAAACTGAAAGAAAAAAAAAAAATTAAAGTCTCGACTTGAAATATTGAAGGATTCCTTAGGCAAAATATTGAATGATATAGAAAGCATTAAAGAAGATGGAAGGTATTCACAGAGCCACTGTACCAAAATGAAATGGTTGGTGTTCAACCATTTCAAGAGGTAACATATGATCAAGAACCAATGGTACTGAAGGAAGAAGTCCAAGCTGCACTGAAAGCAATGATGAGAAGCAAAGCTCCAGGAATTGACAGAGTACAAATTAAAATCTTTCAACAGACTGATACAACACTAGAGGCACTCACTCATTTATGCCTAAAAATTTGGAAGACAAGGTCAATAGATTATAAAATATCCATATTTGTGCCTATACCAAAGAGACTCAGCCCAATAAAATGCAGAAATCATCAAATATCATTAAAATCACATACAAGTAAAATTATGCTAAATATAATCCAAAGACTGTCAGAGGTTCAAGCCGGATTCAGACAAGGGTGCTGTTGTTGTGTGCCGTGGAGTCAGTTCTGACTCATTGTGACCCTGTACAGGGGTTCCAAGGCTGTAAATCTTTATGGGAGCAGAAAGCCTCATCTTTCTCCCGCGGAACAGCTGTAGTTTCGAACTGCTGACCTTGCGATTCGCAGCCCGATTTGTAACCACTACGCTACCATAGCTCCTTTAGAAAATGATGTAGAACTAAGTATATAATTGCTGATGTCAGATGGGTCATGTCTGAAAGCAGGGAATACCAGAAAAATGTTTATGTGTACTTTATTGACTATGCAGAGGCTTTTAACTTGTGGATCATGACAAACTATGGATAACACTGCAAAGAATGGGTTTTATAGAACACTTGACTGTGCTCATAAAGAACCTGTAACAAGACCAAGAGTCAGTTGTTCAAATAGAACAAGGAGATCCTGCATGTTTTAAGATTAGGAAAGGTGTATGCCAGTGCTGTATCCTTTCACCATACTTATTAAATCTGTATGATGAGCAAATATTCCAAGAAGTTGGATTATATGACGAAGAACATGGCAGGATAGGAAGAAGGCTCATCAGCAATCTGCAAAATGCAGAGGATACAACCTTGCTTGCTGAAAGCCAAGAGAACATAAAATAATTACTGGTGAAGATCAAAGACCAACCTTCAGTATGGGTTGCAATTCAATATAAAGAAAACAAAAATCTTCACAATGGAACCAATAAATAACATTCATATAAATGGAGAAAAGATTGACATTATCAAAGACTTCATTTTGCTCAGATCAACCATCAACACTCATGGAAGCAGCAATCAAGAAATCAAATGATGAGAGAACAAACAAGATGGTGGATTGGGTGGATGTATAGCAGAGAGCTCCGCCAACAACAACGCAGAATACCCGACCAAGCAGGCTCAGGGGATGGTCCCAGAACTCTGAGCCACATATAAAGGAATACTTAGAAGGTTGGAAGGCTCACAGCTGGGGGAATTTGTGGCAGAAGCAAGAAATCTATTGCTTTCTAGTCTGGGACGCTC
>NW_006408582.1:13287552-13288278 GCF_000296735.1 Chrysochloris asiatica
AACAACAACAATTTGTTAGCAGCTCTAAGGAAAAAGGAGAAAACATTCAAGAACAGATGAGCAATATAAGCATAATGATGCAAAGTCTAAGAAGAGTCAAAATGAAATGCTAGAAATTCTGTAAAAGAAATGAAGAATACCTTTGATGGACTCAGCAGGAGACTGAATATGATTGAGTAAAGAATCAGTGAGCTTGAAGATAGATCAATAGAAACATTCTAAGCTGAAATTTGTTTTTGTTCTTAGGTGCCATAGAGACAGCACCGACACATAGAAACCTTATGCACAGCAGAACAAAACACTGCCCGATCCTGGGACACACTCACAACTGTTGCCACGCTTGAGTCCATCGATGTGGCCACTTGGCCAATCCATCTCGTTGGGGGTCTTTCTCTTTTTCTCTGACCCTCCACCTTACCAAACAAGATATCCTTCTCCAGAGACACGTCCCTCCTGACAATATATCCGAAGTATGAGAGGCGAAGTTTGGCTATCTTGGCCTCCAAGAAGCACTCTGGCTGTACTTCTCCCAAAACGGATCTATTGGTTCTTTTGGCAGCCCATGGCACTTTCAATATTCTCCTCCAACACGGTAACTCAAAGACATCAATTCTTCTAAGGTCTTTTTTACTCACTGTCCAGCTTTTGTATGCATATGAGGTTATTGAAAATACCATGGCTTGGGTCAGGCGCACCTTAGTCCTCAAGCTGACATCTTTGCTCTTC
>NW_006408582.1:13311063-13311729 GCF_000296735.1 Chrysochloris asiatica
TTTGGTTTTATGTCTATACTGTCTCTTTAAATTTCAATGTCAATTTTGATACAATCCTGATATAATCAAGATATATATAAGATATAATCAAGATACAATCAAGATGTTCTCTCCTAATCCTATCAATCCTGGTATAATGCTATCAATCCTGATATAATCAAGATATATATAAGATATAATCAAGATACAATCAAGATGTTCTCTCCTAATCCTATCAATCCTGGTACAATCAATATAAGCTTTCCCAAGATGGCGGCTCCTGGAAAAGCTGAGTGTCTTGATCCAGAAAATAATGAATTTCTGGATTCTCCTGCAAATTCCCCAGCTATAAACCCTCCAAAACTCCAAACATACCTTTATATTTGTTAAAGAGTTCCAACACCAACTCATGAGTCCTCTTGACCCGGTATTCCATGTTGTTGACCGAGCTCCTCACTACATGTCTACCCGATCCACCATCTAATGAGGCAGTGTAGTGGTTAAAAATCTGGCTGCGAACCCCACAGTCAGCAGCTCAAATCCACCAAGCCTTCCGTGTAAGAGAGATGAGGCTTTTCGCTCCTTGCAGTTAAACAGCCTTGGAGTCTGGTGCATTAACCCACAGCACGACACCAGGACTCCGAATCTTGCCGCTGCCGCTCCAAGATCTCGCTGCCGCTCCAAGAT
>NW_006408582.1:13311888-13325110 GCF_000296735.1 Chrysochloris asiatica
CTCCAAGATCTCGCTGCCGCTCCAAGATCTCGCTGCCGCTCCAAGATCTCGCTGCCGCTCCAAGATCTCGCTGCCGCTCCAAGATCTCGCTGCCGGTTGGTATGCTGAAATACCAACTGAAATATTTCTGTAAACTGATGTAGCATGAGAAGCATTGACTAGTCTAGGCTAAAAAATTTGGAAGACCTGGCTAACTGACTAAAGAAGATACATAGCTATACCATTCCAAAGAAAGATAATCCAAAAGAATTAGAAATGACTGAACAATATCATTAATATTACACATAATAAAATTTTGCTCAAGATAATTCAAACAGTTATAGCAGTACATCAACAGGAAACTACCAGAATTGAAACAGTGTTCAGAAGAATTCATTAAAAATAGGATAACACTGCTGATATCAGATGAATCTTGGATGAAAGCAGAGACTACCAGAAAGATAGTTGCCTATGTTTCATTAACTATGCACACTCAAAGGAACCTGATTGTGTAGATTATGATCTACATAGTATGGATACAACATAGTATCGATAACAGGAGAATGGGAATTCCAACACATGTAATTAATTATGCCCATTTGGGATCTGTACAAGGACTCAAAAGGCAGTCTTTTGAACAGAATAAGGGGATACTGGGTGACTTAAAATCAGGAAATTGTGTGTCAGGGTTTTATCATTTTGCCATATTTATTCAGTATGCATGTTGAACAAATCCTCCAAGAAACTGGACTATATGAAGAAGAACACATCAACATTGGACCCCTCAACAACATGTGCTATGACACAACCTTGCTTAATGAAAGTTAAAAGAACTCAAAGCAATTACTGATGAAAATCAAAGAGAACAACCTTCACAAGGGATTTGTTATTGCTGAGTGCCATCGAGTCAGTTCCAACCCATAGCGACCCTATAAAGGGTTTCCAAGGAGAGGTTGGTGAGTTTGAACCGCCAACCTTGCAGTTCAAACCAACTTTGCAGTCCAGTGCACTAACCCACAGCACCACACCAGGACTCCAAAAGTCCTCACAACTGGATCAATAAGCAGCATCATGACAAATGGAGACAATACTGACATTGTCAAGGACTTCATTTTAATTGGATCCATAACCAGCATTCATGGAAACAGCAGTCAAGAAATCAAGTGACCTATTTCATTGGGAAAATCTGCTGCAAAGGCCTCCTTAAAGTGTTAACAAGCAAATATGTCACTGTAAGAACCAAGCCATAGTATTTTTAATCTCTTCATAAGCATGTGAATACTGCTGAAGAAAAAAGAATCGATGCATTTGAATTATAGTGTGGATGAAGAATATTGAATATACCATGCATGCTGTTGTTAAGAGCCGTCTAGTTGGTACCAACTCATAGCTATCCTATCTATATAGGGTTCCCAAGTAGCAGCTAGTAGATTTGAGCCTCTGATCTAGTCATTAGCAGCCCAATGTTTATCCTATAGTGCTACACCAGACTCCTAGAAGAATGAATAAATCTGTGTTGAACGAAGTACAGCAAGAATGCTCCTTAGAAGAAGGATGGTGGGACTGTATCTCACATACTTTGGACATGATATTGAAAGGGACTAAGGAGCTCTGGAAGCGTAGTTGTTGCGAATCGGGCTGCAAACTGCAAGGTCAGCAGTTCAAAACTACCAGCTGCTCCGCGGGAGAAAGATGAGGCTTTCTGCTCCCGTAAAGATTTACAGCCTCTGAAACCCTGTTCAGGGTCTCTATGGGTCAGAACCGACTCTACAGCACTTAACAACAACAACAACAACATTGAAAGGGACTAGTGCATGGAGAAGCACATCATGCTTGGTAAAGTAGAGGATTTGTGAAAAAGAACAAGACCCACAACAAGATGGGTTGCCACATAGTTGTAACAATAGGCTCAAACATAGAAACAATTGTGAGGATGGGCAACATTGCAATTTTTTGTTTTGTTTTTTACATTGTTGTTGTTAAGTGCTGTCAAGTTGGTTCCAACTCATAGCAACCCTTATAGGGTTTCTGAGGCGCACCTGGTAAGTTTAAGCCACTGACCTTGCAGTTCTAAACGACTTTATAATCAAGTGCTTATCCTACAGTGCCACACCAGGTTATAAGTTGGAACTAACCAGATGACACCTATCAAACACAACAGAAACACAGAAGGATAAGTCAAAGTATTGCTATAGAACTACTGAAACCCTTATTAAACAAAAATATCAAAACGTGAAGCTACTGTTTCTAGACATATCCTGCACCTAGCTCTATACAGTTCTAAAGGTGGTTTCCATCTCTCTAAACCTTCCTATAAGATTCTACACTCTTTGATTTCCACTTTATCAAAATGACAGTTTTGACATCCTAGAAATTCAAACTATTTCTTTTTAAAAGTTCATTGTGTTTCGGGAATAAAAAGAAGTCTGAAGGGACAGGACCAGGGCTATAGGGTGAATGGAGTAATGTTCCCCAATGAAATTCTTATAGAATGTGCAGGTAGATTGTTGAAATATAAAAAAATTCCTCAGGGCATATTTTTTGGTCTTTTTCTCATCAATGCAGTTTTCAATTTTCTTAAAAGTCTTTATAATGTGTCACTGTGATCATCTTGTGTACTTTGATAAAATCTATCAAGATTACCTCTTTGAAATCAAAACACAGACACCATTACCTTCTGAGATGACCTCTCTGCCTTGAATTTAACTGGCCCAGCAGATACCCTCAGAAGCTACTGTTATAATTGGACTATTCTTTAGAAAGCACCTGAATATATCCTCTAGGAAGCCACCGTTAATTAGAAAATATACTAATTAGACTAAAATAAATGTATTGCTGACAGAATGTGTCTGTATCCATTCACTGATTACAGAGACATATTTAAACATGCTTTGTTTGAAATAAAGTCCTGGTGTGGTGCTGTAGGATAAGCACTGGGCTGCTAACCTCAAGACTGGTAGTTCAAACCCACAGCTGCTTCTCAGCAACCTTTACAGGGTTGCTGTGAGTCAGAACTGATTCAAGGACTCTTAATAATCATATGTATAAACTAGAATCTCAGTAGCACTACCTGGGTGGTACAAATAGCTTGCATTCAGCTACTAACTAAAAGGTTGGCAGTTTGAATCTAGCTAAAGGCAATCCAGAAGAAAAATTTGCAAGATTACAACCATTAAAAATCCTATGAAGCACAATCCTACTTTGAAAAATATAAGGTCACCACAAGCCATATTCAACTCAATGACAATGGGAAGTATTACCATAACTGACGGTTTCTCACATGCAGCATTACTGATACTTTGAGCCAGATGATTCATTCTTTAGAGAACTTAACATGCATTTTAAGATGGTTAGCATCTCTGGTCTTCACCAACTAAAGGCCATTTGAACTCTCTCCCCTAAGGTAGTCAATCAAGACTAACTCCATTCATGGCCAAATATTTCCCGAGGTGGGGGGAAATAAAATCCCCCAATGTGAGATGCACTGCTATTGATTAAAGAAAGAAAGAAAATAATTGTATCAGAAATAATGAAATAACGTTTAAAATCCATACTGTCTTTTGTTCCTACATTAGAGCTCCCAACATTACAGAAAGAGGCAAAGCTGTTGTTATTGTTGTTAGGTGCAGCAGAACAGTTCTGATTCATAGCAACCATGTGTACAAGAGAAGAAAATACTGCCGATCCAGCTCCATCTTTGTAATCATTGTTATGTTTGAGCCCATTTTTACAGCACTGTGTCAATCCATTGCATTGAGTCTTTATTCTTCTTCTTTTTTTTGCTGACTCTTTATTTCACCAAGTATAATGTGTAAACTCCATCTCTCCCTCTGTCCTAGATGCTGGACTACTTCAAAAGAACTTACTTGCAATTTCCTACTGATCAGATATATTTAAATACATTTTGCCTAGAATAAACCTGTCAGTGTGTGAACTGTAACACTAGTGGCATTAATTTTACTTATCCTTGTGTATCTGTTTCTGATATACACTACCTCTTTTAGACACAAGCACACACAGAAGCACACACATACACATACACCAAGATAAACAAATCAGACAGCAGGTAGGTAGACAATCAGGTAAGCCCAACAATTCTGGCAGGTAAGAAGGCAGGCTGCTGACCATTTCCAGGATCAACAGGTTATAGAGCAGACCATTGGTTCAAGTTCAAATAACCAAAGGTGAGAGTATGAGACCCCAGTAGAGAACAATTAAGCCTTTCCTGAGTGTCCAATATATTGGAAGGAATCAATAGCCCTGAGGAAACTTCCCTTTAATTGATTGGTTGCTCACAGCAAACCTCATCATAGAGTTGATCATATTATATTAGATCTCATTATGGGGATTAAGTGCATCTCATCTGTGTTACCACTGAGGATCCTGGCCCAGTCAAGTTGACACATAACCACACAAAAATCCACACACTTATTGTCATTGAGTCAATCCAACTCATAGCAACCCTACAGCAGAAAGTAGAACTTTTGTAAATAAAAATTAATTAAATTTTTAAATTGTGGCTTGTCAAGCAATCACTCAGGGCTTTCCATGATCTCCCAAAACATTCCCTTCAACAGACAGATTTCCACAACAACCTAAAGGTGCTGCTGGGCAGGAATCATGGAGTATACAGTCATCAGCCTCCCCAGCCTAACATCTCCACTGCCGCTCTTCTGTGATGAACTCCAAGAGATTCTTGCAGGAAATTTTAACTATAATACTCAGTCATGCACATATACAGGGGAGTTTTACAATAAAATCCCATTAACTAAAGTACTCAGGGTATTGATTATTTCACTCAATTAATGTCACCCCTTCCCCCCAACCCCCAAAAAAGGAAAAACAAACAAACAAACAAAAAACATGTTTGCCACATTATCCTCTTTGTCATTTCTATCTTTCTGTTAGGCAAGATTCTATTCTGTGCCCTGACTTGGGATTCCTGATTTCTGGGCCCATCCACCAATTTTGGTTTACCTAACCTGCACTAGAGATTCTGCTATCGCTACAATGCCAGATATACAAAATGCTATCCAGAAAGGCAGGGCTAAATAGCAGACTAGGGCAGAAAGGCTGTGCAGATTCTCTTCAGCAAAAACATGGAAAAACGGAAGACAGATCCAGCAGATGGTCTCAGCACTCTGAACTTCAAATAAAGAGATAGATAAGTGGATTGAGTGCTTATTGGGAGAAGAAATTTGATTTTTTATTTGGGGTGGACTATGTAGCCTTCTGCAATCATTTTAAACTGAAGTGGGCCAATTAAGAGACAGAACAATCTTCCCATTGCAGAAACCTGCCTGTGACTTATAGAGACAAAGGTATGAATATTATTTTTGTTGTTGTTTTCCTTCTTTCTCTTTCTATTCATTTCCTCTCTGGTGACCAGAAGTGAGACCAGTATGAGTAGACACCCCCAGGGAAGGTCCTGCATTGTTCCAGCACCAGCAATCTCTTCCAAATCAGATATGGCCAGTCCTGGGCTGGTTCTCACTAGTAGAAATAAATTAATGGACTTGAGGAGCAGAAACAAAAGAGGGGAAAGAGAAAGAATAAAGCTGGTGATAGAGTAGAGAGGCACAACAGGAACATTGTGAAATTTCTAAGGTAGCTTTGAAGCAAGAATCTATAGGTAGCACTAAAGAATTACTCTTATTTTTCCATGGCTGCTCTGTGGATGTTTTCCATTATTTTATTTTATGATTATAATATTAATATTTTCCCTTTTTCCAGTTTTGTTATCATATTGTCTTTCCTGCATTTTTATTAATTTCATTTTAAGTCTTGCTTTATTGGTTCTCTTTCTATCTTGTGGGAGTGCTTTCTTTTCTTGTCTCACACAACAGAAGACTGAAACTGTTGCCATACAACTAAGTTCCAGTCTTACCCTCTAAAATTCCACAATTAGGTCAAGAGCCAACACCAACATCTATACATCAGAACAGTGTCTACAATCAAAAATGCTTAAAACACTCTTAACTGAGCTGTATGAACAGTGAACAGAGAAGCCCATCTTCTGATCACACTTACCAGGAGATAATTAGAGTGCTTACGAGTATATCAACATACATTCATCAAATTCATGCAAATAATACAATACCTAAAAAGCAGCAGAAAATTTCTGCTCACTTTCAGAAACAAGACTGAGTAATTTAAACAAACAACCAAGAGAAAGAGCTAGAAACTGCTTTTGAGGGAGAGGAGGCTCTTGCACTGCCATAAAAGAGAATTAAGGAAGATGATATTGAGGTGCATCCAAATGTTCCACAGAAAGGTTGAGGAAAATAAGGAAGAAGTCAGAAAAGCACTCAATCTAACAAAATAGATATAGCATTCGAGAAAATACAAAACCTGTAAACAGAGGTCCAGATGACCAATACTAAAATATCAGAAATGGACTGAAACACACTGATTTGAAACACACTGAAAGGGCAATGAACTAGATTTGAAGCAATGGAATCCAGAATTAGTGAGTTTGAAGATAAATCTTTCAGTACTGCCAAGATGGAAGAACAAGGAGAAAATAGAATTAAACATTCTGAAGAAACCTAAGATTCATATGGGACAAAATGAAGTGGAATAACCATTAGTGACTGAATTCCAGAACAGGAAGACACAAAGAAAACCACAGAAAAGATAGTCGAAAAGCTGCTGCAAGAAAATTTCCTTAACCTCATGGAAGATGAGAAGAAAAACATTCAAGAACTTAAAAATCCCCAAACAGAATAGACTCCAAAAGAAAATCACCAAGACATATCATAATCAAACTCTCCAAAATCAAAGACAAGGAAAGAATCCTGAAAGCAGTTAGGGAAAAATGAAATGCTACCTACAAAGGATAATCAATAAGATTAACCTCTGATTTTTCAGCAGAAACTTTGCATGCAAGAAAATGGGGAAGCAGATACAAAACTCTGAAAGAAAAAAACAGCCAGCCAAGAATCGAATCATATACCCAGCAAAGCTGTAAATCAAATATGATGGTGAATTCAGACCATTTTAGGATAAACAGAAATCAAGGGGTTTTATTAAAAGCCAAACCAGTACTTCAAAACACTAAAGGGAGTTTTTGGACTGAGAACCAAAATTGACAGACAAAACCAGAGATTGACAAATGTGGCAACACCACCTGTATTACAGTCCAGAGATGGAAAAGTCCAGAGCAGAACACAACTTCAAGGTGGGAAATAGGGGATCTGTGATGTCAGCCTACGATAGTTCTGCTGTGTATAAGGTCGCTATGAGTTAGTACCAACTCAATGGCACGTAACAACAACAAACCCATTGCCTTCTTGCTTGCATGGTTTCTGCTGTGAGATCCAAGCTTAATCTGACTTGCTTGCCTTTGTATGTAACACTTCTCTTTTCCCAAACTGCTTTCAGAATCCTGAAATTTTGAATCTTTGATTTTGGAGAGCTTGATTATCATATGTCTTGGTGATTTTATTTTGGGGTCTATCCTTTCTTGGGTTCTTTGAGCTTCTTGAATGTTTATCTTTTCACTTTTTAGGATTTTAGGAAGTTTTCTTCCAGCAGTTCTTCAACTATTTATTCTGTGGACTTGTGTGATTCTTCCTGTTCTGGAATGCTGATAATTCTTAAGTTATTCCTCTTCATGCTGTCCAACTTGAATCTTAGGCCTTCTTCAGATAGTCTTATCCTTTTTTCTGTTTGTTCTTCTATCTTTGTAGTATTGATAGATTTGTCTTCCAGCTTACTAGTTCTGCCTTCCATCTCTTCTATTCTAATCCTTTGCCCTTTCAGTGTATTTTCTATTTCTGATATTCCATTATTGATCATTTGGACCTCTTTCTGTAGGTTTTGAATAGTTTCCAAAGAGCATTTGGTCATCTGATTTTTGCTTGTTGGACATGTTTACTGTTTATCTGTGGCTTTAATACTTAATTGAGTATGTATTTTTTATGCTTTCTGATTGCTTCCAGGTAGATGTGATCAGGATGTGGCCTTCCCTATTCACTCTTCTTTTTTATTAACTCAGAGTAACTTTCATAGGTGTTGTCACATAGGACAAAGTAGAACTACTCCATAGATTTATGAGACTATAAGTATTTAGAAGAGAAAGCCTCTTCTTTCTCCCACTAAGCACTTGTTGGGTCTTAAAACCAGTATTCTGATGCTTAGCCCACAGCACCATACAGGTTCTCTGTCAAGAATACTCCTTTGGATACTGAAAGACAGTCACCATATCTTACCGAGCTGAACTTTCTGCCTTAAATTTAACTGGCCCAGCAGATCCCCTCAGAAGTCAGTTTTGAGTGGACCTTTTGTTGAAAGTACCCTAACAGATCCCTAGGAAGTTACTCTTTTGAAAGGATCTTGTTTAGGAAAGCACCCTAAATAAACTAAGACAAAAGTATTACTGAGAGAATTTGTCTGTATCCATCCAGTAATTGTTGTTGTGAAGTGCCATCGAGTCAGTTCCGACCCATAGCGACCCTGTATAGGGTTTCTGAGGAGTACCTGGTGAGCTAATACCAGTGACCTTGCAGTTCAAACAGCTTTGTAGTCTGGCGCATTAACCCACAGCGCCACACCAGGACTTCACACTTTTGTTTGAAATAAACCCATGTAGGTCCTGATATGGTGTTGTAGGATGAACACTGGACTACAAACCTCAAGGTTGGCAGTTCAAATCTACAAGCTGCTCCTCGTAAACCCTCTAGAGTGTCAATAAGAATCAGAAATGACTTGATGGAATTTAAGAAAAATAGTGTATGAACTAGGAACTCTAGTGTTTTTGCAATATAAGTACTGTGCTGGGGACAGCATACGCAGACCCTGGGTTGATCAGTGGCAACCCCATTAAACCGCCTCTGAATATAATCAGTTTAACCCAGATGCTCTCCTTCTTCCTGAAAGTATATAGGAATGTGACAATTAAGAACAATGTAGCATTTTAGGTATAGATAAATGAAGCCCGGTGCCTGAGATCTTGCTCACAAACAAAAGTTTGCAAAGTGTACAGAGACAGCTTAGCTCCTTTCAGGAACCTTGCTTTATGTTATGTATCCTTCAGAAACCACACATTGCTACTCTAGATCATTTAAGCCTAAAAGTTAACATATAACAGCTTGATTGAACCTTTTTTTCTGTAAAAATAAAAATGTTAGTTTGTTGAGAAAAACTATGAAAATATCTTAAAAGTTGTTCCTGTGAATCATTATGTCCTGTTTTGAATGATTAATCACATCCTCCCTTTGTGACATCCTCCCTGAGTGAATTACATCCTTCTTTTGTAACAAATCCCTCCCTAAAAAAGAGAATAAAAGGCTGAGGTAGAGTAAGTTCTGCAAGCAATGCTGTGCAATGCTAGGCAATATGTTTGCAGATCTGTCTACCTGCCAGCTTGCACCGTATCTGTGTGTCTGTCTTTTTTGTATATATTTCATCTCTCTCTTTCTCTATCACTTTTGCCACCAAATCTCCCTTCTTCGTGACACCCACACTTCCTTGTCGAGGCTAGAACCAGACATAGGACCTCGACAGTACTGAACTGCTAACCACAGGTTTAAAGTTCAGTCATCAGTCTCTTCAAGGGACAAAAGTCTTCCTGTAAAGATTTACAGCCTCAGAATCCCTATCTAAAGTCACTATGAGTCTGAATTGACTTAAGGGCAGTGGACTTGGATTTATATATGAACTACAATTCTAGTAGCAATACTTTTTGACTTACCCTCTTATTACTATAAAGCCCCTGGGTGGTTCAAATAGTTCATATTCAGCACTAACCAAAAGGTTGACAGTTTGAAACTACCCAGTGATACTGTAGAAGGAAAACCTCCGAGGTTAAAATCATTTAAAAATCCTATGGAGTACAGCTGTACTTTGAAACAGATTCAAACCAATGGCAACTGAAAAGTATTACCACGACTGGTTTCTCAAGTACAGCACTATTGATCCTTTGGGCCAGATCATTCTTTCTTTTGAGGACTGTTCCCTGAATTGTAGTTAGATCTCTAGTCTCTACCAACTAAATTCCAGTAGCACTCTCTCCTATAAGTTATGACAATCAAGAATATCTCCATTCATTGCCAAATATTTCCAGAAGTGGGGCAGGTAAAATCCTTTAGAGTGAGAAGCACTAAAGAAAGGACTAACTTAGAAATAAAAAATAAGATTGAAATCTAGAGTTCTGACATTAGAGACTTTATCACTACAGAGTGAGACAAAGATGTTACTGTTGTTAGCTGCAGTGGAGTCAATTCCAATTCATAGCAACTGTATTTACAACACAACAAAAAACTGCTCAGTCCTATACCATCTTCACAATTGTTCCTATGTGTGAGTCCATTACTAGTGCCATTGTGCCAATCCATCTCACTGGAGATCTTCTTTTACATTGACCCTCTACTTTACCAATCATGATGTCCTTCTCCATGACTGATCCCTCCTGATAACATGATCCAAAGTAGATGAGATGACATCTTGCCATGATCACTTTTAAGGCACATTCTGGCTGTACTTTTTCCAACACAAATTTGTTCATTTTCCTGCAATTCATGATATATTCAATATGTATATTTCAAATGTGACACCATATTTCAAATGCATCAACTCTTCTTCAATCTTCCTTATTTGTTGTCCAGCATTCACAAAGTTATGAGGTGATTGAAACTACCATGGCTAGGGTCAGGAGCGCTCTAGACCTCGAAGTAACATCTTTGCTCTTTAACACTTTAAAGAGTTTTTTTGTAGCAGATTTGTCTAATGTAACACATTGTTTCACTTCTTGACTACTGCTTTTATAGGCATTGATTGTGAATCCAAGTAAAATGAAATCCTTGGCAATTTCAGTCTTTTCCCCATTTATCACTATGTTGTTCATTGGTCCACTAGTGAGGATTTTTGTTTTATGTTAAGGTGCAATCTGTACTGCAGGCTATAGTGTTTAATTTTGATCAGTAAGTGTTTCTAGTTTTCTTTGCTTCCAGGAAACAAGGTTTTGTTGTCTGCATATAGCTAGTTGCTAATGACAGGCTGTGTGGTATCACTATATAATTCTGAGTTAGATGCTAGAGACATGGAATGTAATCTTGAATATAATCTTTATTGAGATGTTGTGCTTTATAACCCTGAGATTTCCCTATTGTAAAATGGGAATCAAGTCAGCATTGCCTACTCCCAGGATTACAGGTTTATACAAATAAGATACCATCATGTGTAAGTATTTTTTAAGCAATACAATAGTCTAGGATTCTAAGGAAACTAACTTTTATTGAATGTCAGCTATACACCAAGCAAACTGAGCTTTCATTTAATTCTCATAACTCTCAAAGATAAAGTCATTTCCTATGATTTTACAGAGTAGGAAATTGACCATCATAGAGAGAAATATGCCTAAGCTTATATCACTGGTCAGTGATTATACTTGCCTTGAAACATTAGAACTCAGTCCACACTCTTATTCAGTATTGGTTGCTGCTTCCTATAATCATTATTATATTAACATTTAAATTACTGTACCACCAGGGCTCCTTAGAGATTTATGGTGGTGACATATATCTTTGCTATAAACTGATATCAATTTTCTTTTATTACATAATATTTTGTCTACACATAAATATGCTTATGTTTTCTCAAGCATATGTTAAATACTTTTTTTTAATGGAGTAAATCACTCAAATTCTTTTAGATTTTACCAAGGACTTATTATTTATTATTGTAAATATATATGTAACAAAACATATGCTATTACAAAATGTCTCACAGGTAAAAATTCAGTGATATTAATTATGCTTATCAATATGTTTCTGCTTGCTTTTCCTTCTTCCTGTACTCATGACATAGCTTTGATTCTTAACTCAAGGAAAAGTAATTTTCTAGAATCAGGTGAGAATTTACTAATAAATTTAGGATTAGGATGATGTTATGAATTTCTCAAATGTTAAGTGTACATGAAAACTATTTGGTTAGAGTTACAATAAAATATTCAACATTTGTCTGTAAATTTGCAATACTATAATGGCTTGTGCATTGTTGTGATGCCAGAAGCTATGTCATACATAATTTAAATGTCAGCAGGGTCACCCATGGTGGTCAGGTTTCAGTGAAGTTTCCAGACTAAGACAGACAAGGGAGAAGGGGAGGTGAACCATTTCTGAATGATTAGCCACTGAAAACATATGAATAGCTTCAAAACATAGTCTGATATAGTCCCCGTAGATGAAAACATTATGAATAACAGCATAACATTGTCAGATACAGTATCAGAAAATGAGCCCTAGGATGGAAGGTACTCAAAATAACACTGGGGAAGATGTGTCTCCTCAAAGGGGAGCATCATAATAATGTGAATGCAGCAAAGTTTTCAGGACCTTCATTTGCAGATAGGCACAACTGAAAATGAGAAAAAACAACTGCAAACATCAATTAATAATGGAAAGTACGAATGTACAAAGTATGTTGCTGCTAGGTGTTACTGAGGTGGTACAGATTCATGGTGACATTATGCACAACAGAACAAAACACTGCCCACTCCTGTGCCAACATCACAATCATTGCTATGGCTGTGGTGGTGGCTGTGTGCCGTGGAGTTGGTTCTGACCCATAGCGACCTTGTACAGGGTTTCTAAGGCTGTAAATCTTTACAGGAGCAGGACACTTCATCTTTCTCCTGCAGAGCAGCCAGTAGTTTTGAACTGCTAACTTTGCAGTTCACAGCCCAATTCGTAACCACTATGCTACCAGAGCTCTAGATATAACATTAATTATGCTTACCATTCAATTTTTCCTTGTTCTGATAGATTTTTTGATCCATGTACAGGCTCCTCACTAGCACAATTAAGCTATCTAGAATCATTCTGTTTGGTTGCACTTCAATGTAAAGAAAACAAAAATCCTCACCACTGGACCAATTAAGAACATCATGATAAATGGAGAAAAGATTGAAGTTCCTAAGACTTCATTTTCTTGGGTCAACCATTAACACTTATGTAAGCAGCAGTCAAAACATCTTACAATGTATTGAATTAGGTAGATTTCTTGCACAAGACCTTTTTAAGGTATTCAAAAGCAATGATATATATATATATATTGTTGTTGTTGTTATGTGCCATGGAGTAGGTTCCGACTCATAGCAACCCTGTACAGGGTTTCCGAGGCTGTAAATCTTTACTGGAACAGAAAGCCTCATCTTCCGCGGAACAGCCGGTAGTTTCGAACTGCTGACCTTGCGGTTCACAGTCCGATTCGTAACCACTACGCTACCAGAGCTCTCTCTCTC
>NW_006408582.1:13325961-13346563 GCF_000296735.1 Chrysochloris asiatica
TTCATCAGTAAGTATTTTAAATCCTCTATACTTTATGTAATCTAGGTTTTATCATCTGCATATTTTAGGTTGTTAATGAGTATTCTTCCAATCCTGATGCCACATTCTTCTATATATAATCCTCAGAAAGCCATAGTTTCTCAGATTATTTGCTGAGCATACAGATTGAAACAGACGCTGAAAGAATAAAATCCTTTCCTGATTTTAAACCAATCAGTTTCCCTTACTCTGATCAATTTCTTGGTCTATGTACAGATTCCCCATAAGCACAATTAAGCATTCTGGAATACTTACTTGCCACGATTTTGTCCATTGTTTGTCATGATCCACAGTTGAAAGCCTTTGTGTAGTCAATAAAGTACAGATAAACATCTTTCTGGTATTTTCTGCTTCTAACCAGGATCCATCTGATGTAAGCAATAATAAACTTCATTCCATATCTTTCACTAAAAGTATAAATCTAGGAAAACTGGAAGTCCTCAAAAATGAAATGCATATAGATCAAACCTAAGCAGGGCACAGTACTGTCCATTTTTAATTAAATAATCATAGGGCTTACTATGCTAGGAAAGACAAATTCACAAGAAAGGGCATTGTACTCCTCTTAGCAAAAAACATTTCAATATCCATCTTGACATATAATGCTTTCTGTGATAGGAGAAAATCTATACGCCTGCAAGGAAGAATTTATGAAAAAAGCTGAACAGAAAAAATCAGAGCAGCTCAAGAAGGAAAAGTCAACTATTACATTGAGATATGCAAGAATCTGGAGTTAGAACATGCTCAGCGTTTCTCCAGCTGAAAGAAAACTGAAGAAAAAATTCAAATCTTGACTTTCATTATTGAAGAATTCCATGCATTAGAGTCCTGGTGTGGCACTGTGTGATAAAGCACTGGCTTACAAGGTCAGTTTGAACCACAAGGTCAGTAGTTCAAACTTACCAGCTGCTCCTTATAAACCCTATGCAGGGTCTCTATAAATCAGAACCAACTGGACAGCACTTAACAACAACAATAACTGACTAAGGACCAGAAGAGTTGTGGGATGTCATCAAGAGCATCAGACATCAGACATGGAGAAAGCAAAAGGTCAATAAAAAGATAGGAGATAAAGGGAAGACAAAAATGGATGTCAGCCCTGGCATACCATTATAAAATAGACACTTGAGGGGGAGAGAAAGGAATAGCCAGAAATATCACCATAGTAAGCTTGTAAGTCCGTTTTCTGACTATAGCTGATTGGAATACCTAAAATGGGGCTACAACGTACCCAGTGAAGAAGGCTTTCTGTGGAGCCTCTGCATTACATAAGACCATAGATGGAATCCTGAACCCCATCCAGAATCTTCTGAGGTATGAAATTTCCACTTGATAGGACACGCAGACCAGCCTGTAGTGGCTAGAAGAACAAAAGATACTTCTTGAAAGAAAGACTGACAGGAAAAAAACAAAAAAAAAACAATAACAGCAGTCTGACTGATTACTACAAGAACAAGCAAGTTGCTTGCACAGGAGACATCAAGGCAAGTGGTCGGGTCCCCCAGGGCAAACTCCCTTCCAAGACTAAAACTCAATGGGAATACACGAGCAGGCAGGAGTTCTGAATAGTGACTACATTCGTCACCAATAAGGGGAAGTGAGGGTAAAACAGCAATGAAGCTGTGAGCTAAAATCCTACAGCGTTCAATCGACTTCTGTGAATCCAGGTGGAGACCTGATTGCCCAGCAGTGTGGCAAGACCCGGGGACTCTTGGACCCAGAGTCATTGACATAGCCACAGAGGACTAGAGTGGAGAGTGAAGCGTCCAGCAGATAAGAAGAGAGGGCATATGCATAAGAACACCCACGCTAGTAGATAATTCCCATTTGACCTGGCTTCAATGACTCAGAGATCAACTATAAGAAGAAAGAAAAAAGAAGAGGAAAAAAAGCAATCTGATACAATCTGATGAACTTGACCTACACCTATGGATGCAATAGCTCAAAAGAGGGAATAAATCTTTACAGCAAGGATCATTCCCACTCCCTCCATACACAGAGCAGACAGGGATGGGCAACTTGGACACTGGTTACCTAAAATGGAGGTGGGGAGGGGCTACAAAGGCAAGAAGAGTCTAGCTTACAAGCTTTTTAAAGAGGAGCCTAGATCTAGAGGGTGTAGAGGAAGGTAGACTCTCCACTTAGTAATATCCAATCTGTCTGGGCTGATGAAATGATATGGGGATAGGTCTCTTGTGGTACAAAAAAACAAACAAACAAACAAAAGAATGCCAGATGAGACTTTGAAACTTGCTCTTTAGTATAGAGAATCTAAAATGAATGGAAGACATGAGGAAGTAAGAGAACTTGGGAAAGCAAAGTCAAGTATTATAATGAAATGTGAAAAGACCTGGAGTTAGAAAACCAAAATGGAAGAGAATACTTAGCATTTCTCAGGCTGAAAGATCTGAAGGAAAAATTCAAACCTCAACTTGTAGTACTGAAGGAGTCAATGGACAAAATATTGAATGAGGCAGAAAGCATGAAAAGAAGATGCAAAGGATACAGAGTCATGGTACCAAAGAGAAATGGTTAATGTTCCACCATTTCAAGAGGTATCAAATGATCAAAATCTGATGGTACTGAAGGAAGAAGTTCAAGCTGCACTTAAGGCATTGCTTAAACATAGGGTTTCATGAATTAACGGGATGCAAATTAAAATATTTCAACAAACTGATGCAGCACTGGAGGCACTCATCTATGCCAAGAAATTTGGAAGATAGCTACCTGGCCACGTGATTTGAAGAGATACATATTTCTGTCCATTCCAAAAACAGGTGACCCAAGAGAATATGTAAATCACTGAACAACATCATTAATATAACATGCAAGTAAAATTTTGTTGAAGATAATACAAAAAAATGTTGCAAAAGTACATTGACAGTGAGATGATATACGATGGAATGAATGTAAAGCTAAAGTTCTCCCATGTAAAAAACTATCATATAATTCACAATAAAACATTAAAAAAAAAAAAAAAGTACATTTACAGAGAACTGCCAGAAATTCAATTTGGATTCAGAAGAGGACATGAAACAAGGGATATCATTGCTGACATCAGCTAGATCGTGTCTGAAAGCAAAGAATACCAGAATTCTGATATTATTTTATTGTTTATGCAAACCTTTTGACTATGTTGATCATGACAAACTATGGATAACATTGGGAATAATGGGCAATCCAGGACATTTAATTGTGCTTATGAGTAATGTATACATAGAGCAGACGCAATCATTTGAACAGAACAAAGGTATACTGAATGTTTTAAAATCAGGAAAAGTGTGCATCTGGGTTATATTCTTTCAACATTTTATGCCATCTGTACACTGAGCAAATAATCCAAGAAGCTGGGTTATATGAAGAAGAGCATGGCATAATAATTGGAGGAAGACTTAATAACAACCTGGGATATGCAGATGACACTACTTTGCTTGCTGGAAATGAACCAAAGAGGATTTAAAATACTTGCTAAGGAAGATTAAAAAAAAAAAAACAAAAAACCCACAACCTTCAGTATGAATTACACCTCAATGCAAACAAAACAAAAATCCTCACAACTGGACCAATAAATAACATCATGATAAATGGAGGAAACATTGAAGCTGTCAAAAACTTCATTTTTCTAGGATCTAAAATCAATATTCATGGAGCTGCAGTCAAGAAATCAAACAGTAAATGGTAGTTGATAAATCTGCTACAAAAGACCGCTTTAAAGTGTTAAAGAATAAACATACCAGTTTGAGGACTAAGGTCACCCCAACTGAAGCCATGGTATTTGCTATTGCCTGATACACAGGTGAAAGTTGGACAATGAAAAAGGAAGACTTTAGAAGAATCAATGGCTTTGAAATATGATGTTGGAGAAGAATATTAAATTATTAAATTTACCAAGGAATGTCAGAATAACAAATTAAATCTGTCCTGCAAAAAGTGCAGCCAGATTACTCATTAAAATCAGAATGGTGAGACTTCATCTCTTATACATGAGATATGTTATCAAGGACCAGTCCCTGGAGAAGGCATTTTGAATGGGAAAGTGGAAGATCAGTAAAAAAGAAGAAGACCCCCCCCCAATGAGATGGACTGACTCAGTTGCAGCAACAGTGGTCTCAAACATAATAATAATTGTGAGGTGGCACAGGACTGGGCAGTGCTCTATTCTACTTTGCACAGGGTCACTGTAAGTTGGAACTGGTTTGATGGCACCTAACAACAATAACAGAATATAATATATTAGCAGCCAGTTGAAATAAACTCATGACAAAATATGGGTGATAGATAGATGTTTATTGTTTTAAACCATATATATGCCACAATATTATGTAAAGATTCTATGACTTTAAATAACTTGAAAACCTTCCAACCTAGAATATTCTGGGATCCAGGCCTTCAAGAATTCAGATAGTACCATACTAAAGATTCCTTCGTTGAACTTTTGGTCTTTATTGTTTTAGTGTGTTGACATATAGAGTTTCAAATGTAAACACACACTCATACATGCACAAACACACTCATCTGTCCATCTGTTTTACTTTGGTGGCTTGTGTGTTGCTGTGATGCTAGATATTATGGCATTGGTATTTTAAATTCCAACAGGGCACCCGTGGTAGACAGGTCTTAGCAGAGCTTCCAGACTAAAACTGGCAGGGCTGAAAATCGCTTCTGAAGTTTTAGTCACTTAAAACCTTATAATAGCAGCAGAACACTGTCTGATATAGTTCCAGCGATAAGCCAAACAGGTTGGAAGACACACATAATAAAATAGGAGAAGAGCCGCTTCCTCAAAGCAGCGTTGACATCAATGACATAAATGAAGCTAAGCTTTCTGGACCTTGTTTGGCTGATGGAGCACAACTCAAAATGAAAAGAAACAGCTACAAACATCCATTAGTAACTGGAAAGTGGAAGGTATGACAATGAATCTAGCAAAATTGAAAGCTATCAAAAATGAAATGGAATACATAAAGATCAATATTTTAGCCATTAGTGAGCTAAAATAGACTGGCATTGGCTATTTTGAATCAAACAATCATATGGTTTACTATGCTAAGTATGTCAAATTAAAGAGACATGCATCACATTTACGGTCAAAAAGAACATTCCAAGACCTATCTTGAAGTACAATGCTGTCTATGACAGGATAATATCCATATTCCTATAAGGATATACCATTATTATTCAAATTTATGTACCAACCACTAAAGTCAGTGATGATGAAACTGAAGAATCCTACCAAATATTTCAGTATAAAATTGATCTAACTTACAATCAAGATGTATTAATAACTACTGGGGATTGAAATGTTAAAGTTGGAAAATATGGCTTTAGTGACAGAAACAATGCTGGAGATCACATGATAGAAATTTCCAAGATGAACAACTTCTTCATTGCAAATACCTTTTCTAACAACATAAAAGGCAACTATACACATGGACCTCACCAGATGAAATATACAGAAATCAAATTCACTATATATATGAGAAGAAATGATAGACAAACTCAATATCATCAGAAAAACAACGTTAGGGACCAACTGTGGAAAACATCATCAATTACTCATTTGTCATTCAGGTTGAAGCTGAAAAATATTCAGACAAGTCTAGGAGAGTCATGACATGAAATTTAATATATCCCACCTGAATTTAGAGATCATCTGAAGTACAGATTTGATGCATCAGACACTAATGATCAAAGACCAGAAGAGTTGTGAGATGGCATCAAGAACATCATACATGAAGAAAGCAAAAGGTCATTAAAAAGACAGGAAATAAAGAAAATATAAAAATGGATGTCAGATGAGAGTCTGAAACTTGCTGTTGAGTGTAGAGAAGCTAAAGTGAATGTAAGGCATGAGGAAGTATGAGAACTGAACAGAACATTTCAAAGGGCAGCTCAGGAAGATAAAGACACATATTATAATGAAATGTGAAAAGACCTGGAGTTAGAAAACCAAAAGGGAAGAACATGCTTAGCATTTCTAAAGCTGAAAGAACTAAAGGGAAAATTCAAGCCTCCACTTTCAATATTAAAGGATTCTTTTGGCAAAATATTGAATGAGGCATCAAAAGAAGATAGAAGGAGTACTCAGAGTCATTGTACCAAAAATAATTGATTGGTACTCATTCATTTCAGGAGGTTGTTGTTGTTGTTGTTAGGTGCCATCGAGTTGGTACCAACTCATAGTGACCTTATGCACAGCAGAAGGAAACACTGTCCGATCCTGGGCCAACCTCACTGCTGTTGCCATGCTTGAGTCTATCAATGCTGCCACTTGGCCAATCCATCTCGTTGAGGGTCTTCCTCTTTTTCTCTGACCCTCCACCTTACCAAACATGTTGTCCTTCTCCAGCAACTGTTCCCTTCTGACAATATGTCTGACGTATGAGAGACGAAGTTTGGCCATCCTGGCCTCCAAGGAGCACTCTGGCTGCACTTCTTCAAAAAAAAAAAAGATCTATTGATTCTTTTGGCAGCCCATGGCACTTTCAATATTCTCCTCCAACACCATAACTCAAAAGCATCAATTCTTCTACGGTCTTCCTTATTCTAATTAGGTATAACTCTTAGACCTAATTTCAGGAGGTAGCATATGATAAAAACCTATGGTCCTGAAGGAAGAAGTCCATGCTGTTCTGAAGGCATTGGCAGAAACAAGGCTGTAAACACTGACCTGTTTCAACTAACTGATCTTGTGCTGGAGGCACTCACTCCTCTATGCCAAGAAATTTGGAAGACAACAATCTGGCTAACTGAAAAAAATCCATATCTGAACTCATTTGAAAGAAAGGTGACCCAACAGAATGGGTAAATCATAGAATAATATCACATGCAAGTAAAAATTTGCTCAAGGTGATTTTAAAAAAAACAGTAAATCTACAGGGAGCTGTCAGAAATTCAAACTGGATTCAGAAAAGGTAGAGGAATGAGTGATATCATTGCTGTTGTGAGATGAATCTTAGCTGAAAGCAGAGAATACCAAAAAGATGTTTACTTGTGCTTTATTGACTATGCATAACAAGTTACAGATAAAATTGTGAAGATGGGAATTTCAAAACTTCTCCTTGTGCTAGTGATAAGCCATTGATCAAGAAACATTTGTTAGAGAAGGACAAGGAGATACTGAGTGGTTCAATAGCAAGAAAGATGTGGGTCAAAATTGTATTCTTTCATCATACTCATTCAGTTTGTACGTCAAGCAAATAATTTTAGAAGCTGGAGCATGTGAAGAAGAATGTGTTGCCAAAATTTGAGGAAGACTCATTTACAACCTATGATATGCAGATGACACAATCTTGTTTGCTAGAAGCAAAGAAGAGCTAAAGTACTTACTGATGAAGACCAAAGACTATAGCCTGAGTATTGATTGTACCTCAGTGTAAAGAAAACAAAAATCCTCACAACTGGACCAATAAGCAACAGATAAATGGAGAAAAGATTGAAGTTGTCAAGGATTTCAGTTTACTTGGATCCACAATCAATGCTCATGGAAGCTGCAGTCAAGAAATCAAGTGATGTATTGCATTAAGCAAATTTGTGGCAAAATATCTCTTTATAGTGTTAAAGAGCAAAGACATCACTTTGAGAATCCAAACCACAGTATTTTCATGGCCTTATTTGCATGAGAAAGTTAATAGATGAATAAGGAAATCTATAGAAGAACTAATGCATTTGAATGATGGTGTTGACAAAGAATATTGAAAGTACCATGGATTTCCAGAACATACAAATCTGTCTTAGAAGAAGTACAGCCAGAGTACCCCTTGGAAACAAGTAGGGCAAGAGTTTGTTTCTAGTACTTTGGACATGTTGTCACTAAGGTCCAGTTCCTGGATAAGGACATCATGTTGGTAAACTGCTGGTCAGTGAGAAAGTGTAAGGTCATCAAGAAAGAGGAAATCCCTTCCCAATGAGATGAACTGACACCATGGCAGCAACAGTGAGCTTAAATATAGCAAAACTTGTGAGGATAGTGTTGTACTGGGCAGTGTTTTGTTCTGCTGTACATAGGAACACTAACTATGAGTTGAAACTGATTTTATGGCACTAAACAAAAAATAATAACAACACAGACATACACACTTGATCCCTAGGGCTAATGTTCTGCACACTGAGGCAAAAAAATGACCAGAAATTAAGTAACAAGTTGGGTTCACAACCTAGAGTGCTTGTGAAAGTGGGGAAGTACTTCCTTTAGTTGCTTGTTTATTTTTCTTTTTGAGACCTCTGCAAAGGAGAAAAGCAAGGCCATACCAAGAGCACAGACTGATGGATTTGATAAGAGATCCTCAAGCCTCAACATTCTCACAAAAACCTATGGGTGTCCAGGATGACTCAGAGCTTCATAACTGTAAACTGTTACTCTACTATTCAGAGTGCTCACCAGTATCTCCACGTCAACTCTGTAAGACCTTGATAAGTTACCTCTTCTTTGAGTCTCCTAAAAAAATGGCAGCAATAACCTTATCTGGGTTCAACTGCTAGCATATGATTCTGAAACACTATAGCATAGGTTTCCCCCACAATATAACAGACTACCATCAGGCCTTCTGAGGTGTCTATGACTGAAAGAACATAGTACAACTCTCCTGTCTCCCCAGAATACCTGTACTAAATGTATATTAGTTCTTCTTATGATTTTCTATTAAGTGCTGTATTGTGGGAAACGTTATGAATGGCATCCTTAACATCTTAGTGTAAGGAAGTAGATTTAATTTTTGGAAAGACCCTAAGCATCAAAGCACTGAACACTGATGAAAGAGAGGGGAAAATGTAGAGAGTAGAGGCCCAGTTGACCTTGAGTTAACCCAGCATTCAGGACAGAGGGGAAATGGGATTTTCACCAACACAATCCAGTGTACCATCAAACTGGTTCCTTCCTGAGGATGCAAGATTTTGGTGTGGAGGAAGGGAAAACAAAAACAAAAATGACTGCCCAGAGAACTAAAAGATTAGCATCCAGGACTGCCTTGCTGCCAATCTAGGTGAGTGACATTACATCTGGGATAAAGATTGTTGTTAGTATTAAGTGCCATTGAGTCAGTTCTGACCCATAGTGACCCTGTATAGGGTTTCCAAGGACCGGCTGGTGGGTTTGAACCACCAACCTTGTGGTTCACATCAACTTTGCAGTCCAGTGCATTAGTCCACAGCACCACACCAGGACTCCAGGATAATAATTATCATATTTAAAATGAGTGTGTGTTATTTTTGTTAAATGCCTTTGAGTCAGTTCTGACTCACATTGACCCTGTAAAGGGTTTCTGAGGAGCAGCCCATGAATTTGAACTGCCAACCTTGTGGTTCAAATCGACATTGTGGTCCAGTGCATTATCCTTCAGCACCACACCAGGACTGAGTATGTAGCATTATATAAAATCTGTGGTCTCTTCAAGCTTGACCAGTTTGTAATATTTTTGTCCTACTCTTCAAATTACCCTACCCTCAGCACAATAGAATTGTCTATTCCTCCCTCCCCTCTGTAGACTTTCCTGGCATAGTAGTATGAACAGTAGATTGTTAACATCTGTTTACATCCATGCTGATCATTCTACTAAGTGGTAAGATCCTTGAGATCACTGACTTTCATTCCTTTGTGTCCCCAGTCTATTGTTTAGCAGCAATTACATATGTAATCAATGATTGTTGAAAAGGTAGTTTAAAGTATAATGCTCTATGGAAGTATGAGATATTATTTTTATCTTTTTTCACCTTAATAGCCATGGGTTGCCCTTGCCAAGGCCTTTCATAGATAGTGTGGGAAACTCCAGAACTGAAAATCCAGCCCCTGCAAAACCTGTTTTTTTGTTTTCTGTTTTAAAAGAACATATTGCCTTTATTTTATTTTTTTTTTTTTAAGCCAAGAATGAAATAAAAGCTCTTTCTTATATCCCCAACTCTAATTCAGTGTAGAGGGCACTAAATTAGTTGGAAATGTATTAAAATTAAACCACCAAACCAAAGCTACATTAGTGATGGATCAGGGAAGAGGTAGGGAATGGGAGAGGGGTTGAGGGGCTGTATTTGTTATAATCAGTTACCCTGTCTCCACCCCCTCCAGGACTACACTCATCCCTGTATTTTCTGGCCCAGAATTCTCATGAGGCTTTTGTGGCTCAGACTGTAATATAAACAGCTTTTAGGGAAAGCTACTTTTCAGGTGAATTGCGTCTGAGTTTATGTGAAGCCAGAAGGTTTGGGCCCTGGTCCAGGGAGGGCCGAGCTGAAAGCTATCAACCTTCTTTGGTTCACCCATCATCAACCAGTCTCTGCCATGCAGCTGGTTTTAAACAATCCAGGGAATTTGTACAAGGTCATTTCCCAGGCAAAATGAAAACAGCCAGGTGACTGACCAGCAGTGAACAGGAGCCATAATTAACAATAGCAGAGTCTTCAAGCATGAAGGTTTGGATTTAGTTCAGGTAATCACCCAAAGGTTGAAAGACATTCTTAAAACCTTATGGAGTTCCAAATTTAGACTGCCACTTGGCTGAGAACAAGTTTAATGATGCCTCCTTGGAGGGAAGCCATAGTTCCTGTTTCAGATTGGCCTAAAGGCAGGAGAAAGATAACAAAAAGTAGGATAAACTCTAGGGGATAGGATTGAAGGGTGGGTTCAACAAAAGTTTAGGTGGATAAATGGAAGGATGAATGGATGGACAGACAGACAGACAAACAGAAAAACCAAAACAAGTTGCTGCTGGGTCAATTCTGACTTATAGTAACACCATGTGTGTCAGTATAGAAATGTGCTCCATGGAGTTTTCAATGGCTGATTTTTCAGAAGTAGAGCACCAGGCCTTTCATCTGAGGTGTTTCTAGGTAGACTCCAACTGCTAACCTTTCTTTTAGCAACTGAGAGCATTAACCATTTCACTACTTAGGGACTCATAGATAGATAGATGGATAGAACAAATAGATGCCTTTGTGTGGTGGGCAGCCATTCTGGAGCATCCCTGTCTTATGGCAATGAGTGAATCTAGTTTTTGCATCACAAGGAAGAATTTGGATTGATGGCCACAAATCTCTGCCTTGGAAAGAACAAATTATTTCCATGGTTAACTGACACTGCTCTTTCATCCTCAGAGGATTGAGTCAAATTCCTCTCAGTGGCAGTTGGACCAATTGAATGGCCTATGGGGACCAATCATGGTTCAATATCCAATTGTTAGTCATGCCCATCCTGTGATGTTGATATCACTGCCATGGAGGAGCATATCTCCAAAAGCAGGAGTGTGAGGTGCTGAGCACCTACAGAATGTACCTGGTACTCCAACATTTGGGAGAAGGCTTCCTTACAGGGAGATTTTCTTTCATTGAAAAGATAGCTTTAAAGGTATTATAATAATAGCTCATATGCTATAGTATCTTATAATAAATAAAATACCTGATTGTTGTTGTTATTGTCATCGAGTCAGTTCTGACTTATGGCAACCCTGTATAGAGTTTCCAAGGAGCAGTTGGTGGGTTTGATCTGCTGATCTTATGGTTCAAAGTCCAGTGCTGATCCTACAGCACACTACAAGTCCAATCCAATACCTAATGATAACTTCTTTTTCTTGACCTAAAAACCATATGGAAGAAGCAGAAAAAGTTTTTGTTGTCATTTGTTAGGGTGCTTGGTTTTTAGGATTCTCCCCATTTAAAAAGACAGAAAACTGAGTCTTAAGGAAAATAGGTACTTGAGTAGAGTCACGCTACTAGTCAGTGGTGTTTGGGACCAGACTCCAAATCCCCTATCTCAGTTCATTTCTTCATCCATCACATGATCCAAATGCCAAGAATGCTCAAAGAAGTCCAAAGAAGCCTATATTTAGACATTTCTGCCCAGGAAGTCAGGCCTATGCTTACACATACTTTATTTGCTTGCTTTTTAAGCTTTTCATAAGTAACCTTGACTCAATCATGTCCTTTGCTCTGAATCTTAGGTTTCTTTTCCAGTTACTTCTTCTAATACAGACTAATACAATGACACAATATTCCAAGTAGAAGGCAAGATGCACATCCTGACATCAGATTCAGATTCAAAATCGCCTGATACCTAATAAGTATTAACTACAAGCCAGAGTTTCAAAGCTGTATTTTGCCATTTGATCCCTACAATGATCCTAAATGCACATAAATATTATTTTCCCCTTTGACAAAGTGGTTAAGTAACTTGCTAAAGGCAGTGTGGCTATTATGTGTCTTGCATTGTTAAATACAGAGACCAAATGAATGCAAATGATATTAAGTTCTACAGAAATTTAGAGGAAGGTGAAGTCATTTCCATTTGGAGCATTTCAGCAAGTATGTGCATAAGACTGAAGGACTACAAAGGGGGCTCCTGGGAACTTGAAATAAATGTGATAAGATTATATCTCACTTGCTGCCTTTTGTGGGTGGGTGTGGCATGCCCCAGGCTGTTTGGAGGGCTTTTTTTATTTTTGACAAATGAAGTCAAAGTGGCCAATGATATAGAGCTGGAGACATCAAGATATTGGATATGACCAAAGAGGAAGATACCTAGATGAAGGGAGCCAGACAAACATTGGCACGCAAGTGGACCAAGTTTTAGAAAGAAGTTTTGGGCATTTTTAAAAGAATGAAACATGAGAGTAAAGACAACTGCTATGCTTTGTGAGAACAGAGAAGAAAAGGAACACCTACCTGGTATTCTCTAAGATTCTTCGGTGCTCAGCCACACTGCCTGGGTTCAAATCCTGACTCCCCCGCTTACTTTGTAGGATATGATGAGCTAGTTGATTAAGCTCTCATTCTGGGCGTCATGATTTTTAAGTTGTAAAGATAAATAAGCACTTAAAAGATGTAGGCACTGCTACTAAAATCCAATTTGGAGACCTGTCTGAGAGAATTTAGCCATGATTCAAGGTATTCATCAACACTTTTTTGTTTTCTTTTTTTATTTTGGACTGATGTTTCTTCAGAATGTGTCATCATGTTGATAGTATAAAGGGGAATTACTACTTTAAATAGTCTGAAAAAAGTAAAACTGAATAAATATATGAAGGTGATGAGGGAGAAAACCATGCCAATAACTTGAGGACAAGAGAGTCAAGTAGAACATCATGTGCAAATTCTAATTCAGGTTCAGGTTTAAGTTCAACATTCCTTATTCATGTTCAGAAATCCTTGGGTGGCGTAAATGGTTAAGGCTGGAGGTTCAGATCTACTCAAAGGAATTTGGGAAGAAAGGCCTAGTTCTGAAAAATTTACCATTGAAAACTCTATGGAGTGTCACAGTTCTAGTCTGACATACATGTGGTCACTAGGAGTTAGAATTAATTCAATAGCTACTATTTTTGGTACTCATGTTCAAGAAACAGCAAGAAGCTGATATTGGTAGAGAGCAAGAGAGGAGCAGTAGAAAATAAGATTATAGCAACAGCCCCAAGTGCAAGATCAAATAGCATCTTGTAAACCTTGGGCAGAATTTTAATATCATTTTCAATACAGTAGGGAGATAGGTACTAGAGGACTTGAGTATGAGGGTGGCACTTATTTTACAATTTAAAAAGGCTTACTCTGGCTCTTGTAAACACAGTAGATGGCAAGAAGAACAGATGGAAGCATGGATATTAGGTAGGAGACTATGCAGTCTTTAGATCAGAGGTGGTAATGGTTTGGACCAAGGTGTGCCATGAAAGTAAAGAGCTACATTCAGACTTGCAGTCATTTTTAAGGGACAGAATGTATTGATGAATTTGATATGGATTGTATAAGAAAATAGGAGTAAGGAATGGTTCCCAAGATTTGGAAATCTTTGTAACTTATATAATCTTACAGAACAATCCTGGTGTAGCAGCGTAGGATAAGCACTCAACCACAAGATTGGTGTGAACTGCAAAGTCAGAAGTTCAAACTCATGAGCTGCTCCTCAGAAACCCTATACATGGTTGCTATGAGTCGGAACTAACTCAACAGCACTTCACAAGAACAGCAACAACAGAACAATAAAGACAACATCCCTGTACAATGTACTGATCGTTTTATCTAAGATTCTTTAGAAGAATCCTGATGTAAAGGAGGACGAATGTGAAACAGAAGTTAAATTTTCAATGGAATCCAGACTTTTGAGAGCATTGAGAATGGAATAGCTCCCAGACTATTGCCCTGAGATAGTCTTTAAACTTGAAAACTTAAACCAAAACTACCCCGAAGTCTTCTTTGAACAAACAAAAGACAGTTTTACCTTAATGTGTAAGGTATGTCTTCCTTGAGCACTGTCTTTTCAAGAATTATCTATGTGAGATCAAATGGACAATACCAACCCAAAAGGTGAAGTGAGACTTGTAGTGGGCAGAGAGTTTAAGTCAATGATGGTAGAACAATTTAGAGAAAGTTGTAGAGGATGGTTGCACAATTTGGAGGATATGTAGAAATTGTTTAAATGGTGTGTGTAGTTGTTGTTATCAAGTGTTGTCCAGTTGGCTCCAACTCATAGTAACCTTGTATAAGGTTTCCATGGAGCAGCAGGTGGTTTGAACCACCAACCTTGTGAATAGCAGTACAGTGCTTATCCTACAGCACCACACCAGGACTCTAAATGATATATATTGTGATTAGATGCCATCAAGTACATTCTGACTTAGCTGGTAAATTGGCAATTCAAACAACCTTGCAGTCCAGTGCTTATCCTAAAGCAGCACACCAGAACGCCAAATGGCATATACTTGTACATATTTTCACACAAATAAAAACAAAGCTTAGTATTTCTGAAAGAGATTTACAGAACTAAGCCTAATGTATACTAATGTTGTCTTGTAAGAACTGACAAGTTGGTTTGAACTGCCAATTTTATGGTTCACAGTCTAGGGCTTATCCTACAGTACCACATCAGGAGTTCACTCTATGATATGAATAGGTAGACATATTTTACATTGTTAATAAATATTACCAAGTTGCTTTCTAAAGAGATTATTACGATTTACCTTAACAACTGTGGATGAGAATGTTGTTTTCCTCACTTGTTTATCAACAAAGGACATAATAAAGGTTCAAAAAAGCCTTTTATTTTTGCCAATCTGACAGGTGAAATACAGTATTTCAACACTGCTTGTTTTCCCCTGACTCTTAGTACAGAATGTATCTTTTTATATTTAATGGTAGATTGTTTATATCGTCTACCATTTTATTAGGTGTTTTTTTTTTTCTTATTAATCTGTAAAACCTCTTGCCATGTGAATAATAATCCTTTTAAATATGTTTGTACATATTTCTTCTCCATTTATCACTTTCCTTTTAACTTATTTTATATATTGTACCTTATGTGGTGCTGTAGATTGGCAGTTCAAACCCATCAACCCATCAACCACTCCTTGGAAACCCTTTACAGGGACGCTATGAGTCAGAACCAACTAGAAAGCACTTAACAATAATATTGTTTTTAGTTGTTGTTTGTTGTTGTTGTTAGGTGCCATCAAGTCGGTACCGACTCATAGCGACCCTAAGCACAGCAGAATGAAACACTGCCTGAACCTGGGCCAACCTCACTACTGTTGCCACGCTTGAGTCCATCAATGCTGCCACTTGGCCAATCCATCTCGTTGGGGGTCTCCCTCTTTTTCTCTGACCCTCCACTTTACCAAACGTGATATCCTTCTCCAGTGACTGGTCCCTCCTGACAATATGTCTGAAGTAAGAGAGACAAAGTCTGGCCATCCTGGCGTCTAAGGAGCACTCTGGCTGCACTTCTTCCAAAACAGATCTATTGGTTCTTTTGGCAGCCCGTGGGACTTTCAATATTCTCCTCCAACACCATAATTCAAAGGCATCAATTCTTCTCTGGTCTTCCTTATTCACTGTCCAGCTTTCACATGCATATGAGGTTATTGAAAATACCATGGCTTGGGTCAGGCGCACCTTAGTCCTCAAGCTGACATCTTTGCTCTTCAACACTTTAAAAAGTTTCTGTGCAGCAGATTTGCCTAATGCAATACATCATTTGATTTCTTGACAGCTGCTTCCGTGAGTGTTGATAGTTGATCCAAGAAGAATGAAGTCCTTGACAACTTCAATCTTTTCTCCATTGATAAGAATGTTGTTTATTGGTCCAGTGGTGAGGATTTTTGTTTTCTTTACATTGAGATATAATCCATACCTAAGTCTGTGCTCTTTGATCTTCATCAGTAAATGTTTTAAGTCCTCTTCACTTTCAGCAAGCAAGGTTGTATCATCTGCATATCACAGGTTGTTAATGAGTCTTCATTGTTTTTAGTAATTACCATCAAGTCAATTCCAACTTATGGTGACCCCACATGTGCTGAGTGAAAGTGCTCCACAGAGTTTGCAAAAATGTGGCCTTCCAGAAACAGCTCCCTAGTCCCAACTTCGGCAGCACTTTTAGGTGGACTTGAACTATCCACCTTTTATCTAGTAGTTCAAAGCTTAAACATTTGCACCACCCAGGGACTCCTGTCTTGTGCCTTAGTTTTTAAAACTGTATGTAATTATATCAGTCCTAATGCCATGTTCTTCATAGTCCAGTTTCTCAGATTATTTGCTCAGCATACAGGATATCAATGATATCCCTCATTCCACATCCTTTTCTGAACCTGACTTGGATTTCTGGTAACTCCATGTTGAAGTATTTCTGCAATCATTTTTTAATTAACTTCAGCAAAATTTTACTTGCATGAGATATTGATGATATAGTTCAATGATTTTTGCATTCCATTGTGTCACCTTTCTTTGGAATGGGCACAAATATGGATCATTTCCTATCAGTTGGCCAGGTACATTTCTTCCAAATTTCTTGTCAAAGACGACTGAGAACATGCAGGGCTGCATCAGTTTGTTGAAAGATTTCAATTTGTATTCTGTCAATTTCTAGAGACTTGTTTTTTGCCAGTGCCTTCAATGCAGCTTGTACTTCTTTCTTCAATACCATGGATTCTTGATCATATGTTACTTCTTGACATGACTGAATATTGACCAATATTTTTTGGGACAGTGACACCATGTATTTCTTCCATCATCTTTTGATTCTGCATGTATCTTTGAATATTTTGCTCATAAAATCTTTCAGTATTACAAGTTGAGTCTTGAACTTTTATTTCAGTTATTCCAGTTTGAGAAACACTGCCTGTGTTCTTCCTTTTGGTTTTCTAACTCTAGGTCTTTGCACATTTCATGATAATACTTGACTTTGTCTTCTTAAGTGGCTCTTTGAAATTTTCTGGTTAGGTCTTTTACTTCATCATTTCTTCCAGTTGCCTTAGTCTCTCTAAGTTCAAGAGCAAGTTTCAGAGTCTAACATCCATTTTGGTCTTTTGTTTCCTGTCTTTTAAATGACCTTTTTTTCTTCATGTATGATGTTTCTGATGTCATCCTACAATTTTTGTGGTCTTCGGTCATTAGTGTCTAATGCATCAAATTTGTTCTTGAGATGGTAGCGGTCATTAGTGTCTAATGCATCAAATTTGTTCTTGAGATGGTAGCTTAACTTAGGTAGAACATACTCAAGGTCTAATTTTGAGTCTTGTAGACTTTTAAATTTTTTCTTCAGCTTCACCCGGAACTTGCATATGAATGATTGATGGTCTGTCCCACAGTGGACCTTTGGCTTCATTTTGGCTGTTCTTATTGAGTTCTGCCACTATCTCTTCCCACAAATGTAGTCAATTTCATTCTTGTGTATTCTGTCTGCTGAGGTTCATGTGCTTGTTGTTATTGTTGTTGAGTGCTGTCTACTCAGTTCAAACTCATAGTGACCCTGTATAGGGTTTTCAAGGACTGGTTGGTGTTCATATTACAGTGCCATACCAAGACTCCTACATGTATACACCATGTGTTTGCTGTTGCTGTTGTTGTGGTTAATGCCATAGAAATGGATTTGACTTACAGTGACCTGTATAGGAGCTCCAAAGACTGACTGGTGAGTTTTGAACTGCCAATCTTGAGGTTAACAGTCCAGTGCTTATCCTGCAGCACTATGCCAGGCTCCATGTATATATAACCATCATTTTTGTTATTAAAAAAAACATTTGCAATGAATAAGTCATCAGTCTTACAAAACTCTATCATGTGATTTCCAGCATTGTTTCTATAACCAAGGCCATATTTTCCAACTGTTGGTCTTTCCTCTTTGTTTCCAACTTTCATATTCCAATCACCATTAATTATCAATGCATGTTGATTCCATGTTTGGTCTATTTCTGACTGAAGAAGTTGGTCATATTAGCTGATCTTCCTTGTGGGTATTTGGATATTATCCTATTACAGACAGCATTGTACTTCAAGATAGATGCCAAAATGCTCTTTTGATGATGGATATGACACCATTCCTCTTTAATTTGTTGTTTCCTGACATAGTAAACCACATAATTGTCTGATTCAATATGGGTAATACCAGTCCATTTCAGTTCACTAGTGCCTACAATATAGATCTTTATGCATTCCATTTTTCAAGTTTTCCTAGATTCATTGTTGTTGTTATTAGGTGCCATCAAGTCAATATAGACCTTATGCAAAGCAGAACGAAACACTGCCCGATCCTGGGCCAACCTCACTATTGCTGCCACGCATGAGTCCATGGATGCTGACACTTGGCCAATCCATCTCATTGGGGGTCTTCCTCTTTTTCTCTGACCCTCCACTTTACCAAATATTATATCCTTTTCCAGTGACTGGTCTCTCCTGACAATATGCCCTAAGTATGAGAGATGAAGTTTGGTCATCTTGGCCTCCAAGGAGCACTCTGGCTGCACTTCTTCCAAAACGGATCTATTGGTTCTTTGGGCAGCCCATGACACTTTCAATACTCTTCTCAAACATCATAGCTCAAAATTTGTATGAATTCCAAATTCCAACTATTAATCGAAGTCTACAGCTGTTTTGTCTCATTTTTAGTTGTGTCCTATTGGCAAATGAATATCCTAAAAGCTTTACTCCATCCATGTAACTAAGGTTAACTCTACTTTCAGGAGGTGGCTCTTACCCAGTCATATTTTGAGTGCCTTCCAACTTGAAGGCTCATCTTCTGGAACTGCATTAGACAATGTCCCTCTGTTATTCAACAGGTTTTCAGTGGCTACCCATTCAAAAATGATCACCCTCTCTTTCTTCCTAGTCTGTCTTGTGTGAAAGCTTTCCTGAAACTTCACCATGTGTGCTCCTGCTAGTATTTAAAATAATGGTGGCATAGCTTCCAGCATTACAGCAATACACAATCCACAACATTATGACAAACTGTCAAAAAATTGGTCATGTCTACTAGTATATAACCATTTTACAGACTGGTATTTAACTCTGTTTCCTTTAACTCTTGCACTCTTCCCAGGGTCTTCCCCTGTCTCCATCATTATTTATTTTTTTGCCAACCTCCCTCTTATTGCACATTGCCTTCTCTTTCACCCATATTTACCTGTGTCTAACCTCTTGCTAGTGAATTATTACCCTCTTTTCTTTTCTTTCTTTTTTGTTATATGGCTACTCTCCTATTCTGAGTTTTTACTTCTTATTCAGTAATTTTGATAATATTGCATTCATAAGAAAATCATTTTTATATAATATTTTCAGAGTTACTAGCATAAAACGGTCTCTCTCTCTCTCTCTCTCTCTCTCTCTCTCTCTCTCTCTCTCTCTCTCATATATATATATATGGAGCAGGTGGTGAGCTTAACCTGACAAACCTATATGTTGCTTTCAGTTTCCTCATTCTGTAAGGATATAGAGATATAGAGTCCTAGGTTGGCACTGTAGAATAAGCACTGGACTGGTAACTGAAAAGTAAGTAGTTCAAATCCACCAACTACTCCTCGAAACCATGTGCATGGTCTCTATGAGTCGGAATTGATTCAACGGCACTTAACAATTACGACCACTAAGGATCCTTTTTCTTATATTTCATAAGGAAGTACTTGCATTTTTACTAACTTTGTAATTTATAGTTGCCGACTTTGGTGTATTTTATTATATGAAAAAATATCTATTAGATTTATTAATCTATTATATTGGTTTTATATATTGTTGTTTAGTAATATCAACTATCAAAGCTGTCTTCTTACTGCCCACAGGTCTATTTTTTTATTCCTTCTTGCATTTCTTATTTAATTATCTTTTGTTTTTAGTGTTTACTTCTGAAAGCACTCAAAGCAATGAAATGTCCCTTGAGTACAACTTTGGCATAGCCATAAGTTTTTATCTGTAGTATCTCACTGTTGATTCTTTTCTAAGTAGGTTATAATTGTAGTTTTGATTTCTCTGTTAACCCAAGTGAGTATCCAAGGTCATTTTCAATTTAAAATGCTGTTGTTGTTGTTGTTAAGTACCGTAGAGTCGGTTCCGACTCATAGTGACCCTGCACAGGGTTTCTGAGGCTGTAAATCTTTACGGGAGCAGAACACCTCATCCTTCTCCCGCAGAACCACTGATAGTTTCGAACTGCTGACCTTGAGGTTGGCAGCCCAACTCGTAACCAGTATGCTACCAGAGCTCCTTAGGTACTAGTAATTTTAAGGTTTTAAAAATATATATGGTTCTAGAAAGTTGTCTTCTACAAATATCCAGTGAAACAAACAAGAAATCAAATATGTGAACAGTTGTGAGTAAATCATTGAACAAATAC
>NW_006408582.1:13346663-13388268 GCF_000296735.1 Chrysochloris asiatica
TATATACACACATACAAACACACACACACACACGGATCCAACAATTACAATCCTGTATCTCTGAATCATTTGCTACCAGAGGCACAGCTATTATCTTGCAGCAAGTACAGGAAAGGCTGCTGAAATGCTCTTTAAAAGGAATAATTTGAGAAACACCTCGGAAATCTTCCTGTGTTCCTTTTTTAAACCTTCACATGGGCTTGGATAGTAATCTTCTCTTTGCTAGGCAGGTAGGGAACTTGAGCATAGGCTTTAAGCTCTAATGACCCCTTTTTAAGTTTACAAGGTAAGTTGCCAACATAGGGCCACTGCTCTCAATGAGCAAGGAGCTGGCATTCAGAGACAGAAAGAAATGCCTAGAACATAAGCAGGATTAAGATTTCCCAAATGCCTCAAAGCCTGATGTCTGCCACCTCTATATGTTCAGATATAGGGTAATGGGAGAACAGCAGTGGCCCAAATCCCTAAGGTCAACTTCATGGCACATTCTCTTAGACAACATGACACAGAGTGACTTCTGGTACCAACAACTTCCCCTTGAAATTTTGCCTTATAGCCCTTTCTAAAGAAACAAAACACCCTGTAGGACATTATTAAAGGCTCCTTGGTAGTGTAGTGGGATACAAGTTGGACTGATGTATGGTCCACAGTTCAAACCCACCAGTCACTCCATGGGAGAAAGATGAGGCTTTCTGCTCCAGTAAAGATTTACAGCCTCAGAAACCCTTTATAGAGTCCCTATGAGTCAGAACTGACTTAATGGCTCACAACTACCATCACCTGGATATCATTGTAAATGCATTACCTTGTCCCAGTTCATTGTGAACACAATCTAGAGTCAGCAGAGGGCCTTCTGCCTCTTGAATTCTAGACTCCATTTCCTTGAATTTCTACCCACATACCTTTTTCATGAGACTTTTGGGGGAGTCCAAAGTCTGCTTCCTACTGTGCCCACCCCCATCATGGTTCTAGGAACTTACAGAGGTTTACAGTCTCCAGATATGCCTTCATCAACCTCCAGGGAGAAGGAACATTTCCCCATTGTGCACACAGAAAATCCAGCCATACCAAAAAGCTTCTCAGATATTTAAGGGTCATACCATAAGGGAGATCGCATTCTAGCATCATGCTCACCCTTCTGCTAGGTCCTTGTCTCCTCTCTACTCTTTCTTCCTTCCCTTCTGAATTCCTGCCTTTTGTTATTGTTGAGTACTGTCATGTAGGTTCCAACTCACGGTGACCCTGTATAGGGTTTGAACCATTAACCTTGCTGTTAGCAGTCCAGTGCTTATCCTATAGCATCACATCAAGACTGCCTTTGTTATTTGTTTGTTAAAGCTGTCGAGTCAGTCCTGACTCATAGCAAGCAACCCATTATAGGGTTTCCAAGGAGCAGTTGGTGGGTTTGACTTCCAATCTTATGATCAGCAGTTCATTGCTAGTCCTACAGTACCACACTGGACTCCAAATACTTCCCCTTGTGTTATGCAATGTATCTCTGTCCTTTAGAAATATTGTCACTAACAGACACCTAGCCCTAAAGACTAAATTTCTACTACAAGTTGGCTAACATAAGTAAAAGAGCTAATACCTGCTGCTAAGTAGAAAACATATACTTTTAATTCAAGGAGGAACATAGAGTTCAAGAGTCAGGAACCAAGCAGCTACACAATGAGTTCCTACTAGAAGCAAGTACTTAAGGATGTGGACCAAAATAAAGATGCCTGCCCTTGAGATACATATAATCCATTGGGGCAGTGCAAAAAACAAAGGATTCAATGAATAAGGGGTTACTTCCATGTATAAACTTTGGAATAGTTAAGAAGTTTGATTGCCAGTATGCCATAAATCAGGAATCAAGATGTAGATAGGTGTTCCCAGCCAGGTATTTTTGCTGAGTGTTGTCAAGTTGATTCCAACTCAGAGTGATCCTAGAGGCCAGAGTGGAACTGTCCCAGAAGGCTTCACGTTTTTACAGAAACAGACGCCACTTCTTTCTCCTATTGAGGGGCTAGAGGATTCAAACAGCCTACTTTTTGTTAGTGGTTGAGCACTTAACCATTGCACCACTACAGTCAGATAGAATCCAGCTATTTTCAATTTAACATACGTTATGCTGTTCTCCGGAACGAATCATCATCATCCTGCAAAGCAAACTAGGAGTGGGCTTGCATTGCATGGATGAGGGACATCAGAGCAGAAAAACAATAAAAGGTCAAAGGAAATAATAGTTAAAGTTCCAAGAGGAGGCTGACTCTACTTGCCTGGAATAAAACAACAACAACAAAACAGGAGTTAAGAGAAGTGACCTCATGGGTGATACAATAAGCCTATGATGTTGAGAGTTCAGGTCATTTTTGTTTTGAGTCTGTTTGGATAAGTGTAGCATGGAAGGTGACTGTGGTTAATTAGACCCTGACCCCACTTCAATTCCAGATGACTAAAAGAGAGTTAAAGGAGTTAGTCATAACCAGAATGGGCCAATGATGTCACAAACAATATTTATCTAAGAAGTAGGTATGATTGTTCTCAGTACCCAAAACCAAAAACTGAGCTCCAGAGTGATGATATGTTTTGCTCAAGATCACAGAGTTAGCCAGTAACAGAGTTGGATTTCAACAGTGGAGCTACCACCTCCAGAGTCCCAAGACCTTACAATTTAGTTGGAGGGGTAGGCACACATATGAATAATCCAAAACCAAAGTAGGCCAAGATAAGCGTGTACCAAAAATGCAGACAACATGCAAAAGGATTACTAGGGAAGGAAATGTTAATCTTGCTCTTTTCTCTATCTCATTAACGTTCGCTTTGATTATGGCACAGGCTGGGAAGACCTAAAACCAGTAAGGAAGAAGAGCAGGAACTGTAATTACATTGTCAAGAATAAAAAACAAAGCAGTAGACACCTGAAATACATTGAGATCAAAACTTCAATGACACCTCTCTCCCTCCTGGGATGTTGTTCAAAGCAAAAATAAAGCATCCTCTATTGACACCACTCAACAACATTTAGTTTAATCAAGAAAGAGAGCACTGGCCTGGGAGTTGGAAGAACTGAGTTTTTTAGTCCTAATTTTCCCATCAGCTTGCAGAGTGATGGAGCAAGTTATTGAGAGCACACCAACTCTCAGGGCCAGTGTCTTCACTAGAAGGTTCCCAAGTTTTTTGTCTGCTCTGAGCTTCCAGGGTTTCAGCACCATGCCATGGGCTCTGGGTAGTAATACACAGAGTAGGAGACTATGCTGAACATGTGCCCAGAGAGAGGGCCTGGCAGAGGATAAGCCTCCCAGATTTTTCCACCTGACTACATCCTACTGTGCATGGTAGTGCAATTGTCAGGCGGCCCATCAGATAGAACATTCCACCTCACAGGTGGATGCATTTCAATGGGTCGCCAGTAAACGGCAAAGAAATCCCTGCTTCTAGAATCAGATAGTCTGAAATAGCACAAGTATTAACAGACACTTAATTTTTGATGTAGCTCCCCTGCAGACGTAAAGGCAAGCAAGAATCCCCTTATGTGTTAGAACAGAGTCCCAACTTTGGTATTTAAACTTCAGAATCCTCTGTAGCCTGAGTCAATGCAATTAAAACTCGGTTTTCCCCTATTGGACTTAATTATCATTCACTCAGTTCTGGTAATAATAATACTAATAATAAGTTCTTACGTCAGAATTTTCAGCTTTTCAAATGGCTTTGGCATGCTTTATCTCACTTGAGCTTCATAATAAGCATGTGGCATAAGTAGGGTAAGTATTATTATCTCTATTAATACTAATAATAGCTAACATTTAGGTAACCCCTTGCATTTACAAAGTTCTTTCATACATATTTTCTCATTGTACTAGAAGCTGTGATCCTGGATACAAGGACTGTGTCTTATTCATCTCTGTACTCCGCAATGTTTACCTCAGGGCTAGGCACATAAAAGTCACTTAATGTGTATGTATTTATAAATTAATTTGAGCCTCATGGAGGCAGCACCTGGTTGATAGGCAGTTATTTTCATCTCCAGTTTCCAGATAAGAAAATTGAGGCTCATATCACTTCACCCACATGTCCAAAGTGACACAAGAGTGTCAAAGCACTCCCCTATCCCCAAAAGCATACCTATTCTTCACTACTGAGCACTGTGGTTCTGTAGGCTAAGCATTGGACTGCAAATCACATTGTCAGTGGTTTGAGCCTACCATGGGAGAAAGATGAGGCATTCTGCTCCTACAAATATTTACAGACTTGGAAACCCTATACCCTAAACTTGATGGCACTTAACAACAACAGCTCCTCACTGTGTAGTAGTGGGTTATGCATTGGGCTGCTAACCTCAAAGTAGAAATTTGAATCCATCAGTCCCTCCAAGGGAGAAAGATGAGACTTTCTACTCCAGTAAAGATTTATAGCCTTGGAAGCCCTATACAGGGTCACTGTGAATCAGAACCAACTCCATGGCACACAACAAGAATTCCTCACGTGTCTACTGTCTTGTTATCCACCATTTCCTGTTTATGATAATAATAATAGATCTACTATACAGCTGTTCTGAAGATTAACAATATACATCTGGCAGTAACAAATGTCAAGCTGCAAGGTAAGAGTAACGCTGGTTGTGATGATTAAGGTTATGTGTCAGCTTGGCTGGGCTACGATGCTTAGTGGTTTGGCAGTTATGTAATGGTAAACTTTTACATTTATGTAATGAAGTAGTCATCTCCATTTGGGGAGCTGATGTTGGTTATCCTCCATTTTGTGATGTGATGTGGTCAAATTCATTTTCACAAAACACTGATTTTCATATGTCTTTGAAACCTAATAATGTCAGTAAGTGAGGAACCGGAGTAGTACCTAAATCTATCTAACATGTTATGCTTTTTCCTTTATACCAGTGTTGTTGTTAAGTATTGTTGAATTGGTTACACCTTATAGGGATCAAGTATAGAGTTCCTGACAAGCGGCTGGTGAGTTTGAACTACCGACCTCGTGATTCAAACCCACCTTGTGGTTGACTGCTTATTCTACTACAGTGCCACCCAGGACTCCATGTTAGTCATACTTTAATGCGATAAATAGACCATGTGGAGATCTCATTCAAATGCAGTTCAGTCTGGGGCAAGGCATGAGATTCTAGATTTCTAGTCAGCTTCCACATGCTACTGCTGGTTCAAGGACCACAATTTGACAGGCAAGAATCAGAATCACAGGAAATAAGGAAGCTATTATATATTGACTTGTATTCCCCCAAAATATGTATTGAATTCCTGATGCTGAAAGAGTCCTGGTGGTGCAATGGTTAAGCACTCAATTGCTAGCCAAAAGGTTGGCAATTGTTACTCACCCAGCAGCTCTTCAGGATAAAGAACTGGTGGTCTGCCTTTATAAAAACTGCAGCCTAGAAAATCCTATAGAGCGGTTCAACTCTGTCCCATGAGGTCTCTGTGGATCTAAATCTACTAATTGGCACTCAAACTAACAATAACATACCTGAAGATGGAATCCCATTTGAGAATGGGTGTCTTTGTTATGTTAATGAAATCATATCACCATAGAGTGTGTCCTAAACCTAATCATTTCTGAGTTTGTTAATAAAAACAGATTAGACACAGAAGTGAGTACAAACAGAGGGGACAGGAAGAAAGACAGATGCCAAGTGAAGATACCAAGGAACCAGGGAATGCTGGGGCTAAGGAAGCTAAAAGAGACCTAGAGCTGACCAAGAGAGAGCGCCTTCCCCTATAGCCAGTACCTTGAATTCAGACTTTTAACCTCCTGAACTATGAGTAATTAAATTTCAGTTCATTAAAACCACCCACATGTGGTGTTTCCATTATGAAAACACTAGGTAGCTAAGGCAGAACCAAGAGCAATGAAATGATTTTCTCAAAATCACCTTGTAAGTTAAATTAGAATTAGGAAATATTTCACTGACCTAAGGAACACTGATGGCACAGTGGTTAAACACTTGACTGTTATCTAAAGACTGGAGGTTCAAACCCACCAGCTGCTCCAGGAAAAAAAAGATGTGGCATTGTACTTTTGCAAAGATTGTTGTTGTTATGACATGCTGTTGAATCAGTTCTGACTCATAGCGACTGTTTACAGGGTTCCCAAAGAGTAACTGGTGAGTTTGCACTGCCAACTTTGTGGTTCAAACCTATCTTAGGGTTTGAACCACAACCTTGAAAATCCTGTGAGGAAGTTTTACTCTGTCCTACAGAATTACTGAGTCAAAATTGAGTGGATTGGGCCCACTGACTATGATCCAACCCTCGACTTGTTTCTAAACTTGTGCCCTTATGATTGAAAACAGCACAGAAAAGTGTGTATATATGATTTACTACATAGTTTCATTTCACTCAAATTTGAGAAAAGTTTTTGAACCTCTCACACTTAAATATATTGAGTCCTAGAGTTAAAAAGGAGTCCTGCAATCCTGTAAGCAGCTAGGGAAAAGAGAAGTGTAACATACAAAGGCAATCAAATTAGATTAAGCTCAGATCTCTCAGCAGAAACCATGCAGACAAGAAGACAATGGGGAGACATATATAAAACCCTGAAAGAAAAAAAACTGCCAACCAAGAATCCTCTACTCAGCAAAGCTGTCAATCAAATATGATGGTATAATCAAAACATTACAGGATATACAGAAGCTAAAGGTTTTGCCAAAGCCAACCCAGTGATGAAAAACATCCTAAAGGAAATTATGTGGACTGAGAACCAACAAGAACAGTCAACAACCAGAGATTGACATACATGGCAGGACCTGGAACATCTGGAATTCAATCAACAAATGGAAGAGTCTAGAACAGAATAAAGCTATAAAAACAAATTCAGAGGATGTGGGAGGTCAGTCTATGATCAAAACAACTAGTGTGAAAGACGGTGAACACAGAGTAACAGAGATCCAGGTGGTGAGAAGGTCAGGTATATTACAGGATAAAATGGACTGTCTTAAATGGAGGGAAAAGTTAATAGAATATAAAGTAACCACAACTGGGGTTGAGGTAGGGAGTTTAGCTGGAGGTGGAGGTAGGCAACGATAGAGCACAGGGTAAGGGCAGACACATCATAGTTTGGGTGCTGGGAAGGGTAAAACAGGAAGGTGGAGCAGGTGGAAGAACAAGATAGATAAAGCCTAAATTTGCTTAGACAAAACTGAGATAGGTTTGCACGGGCTAAGTGGGACAGAGGTAAATAGTGATGCGTGCTCAGCCTTGGAACAACAGGGCTTTGTGATACAGGGATCTAGGCATAGTTTGAAGAGAGGTAATAATACTAAGATGCTTGACTGCCTTATGAATATTAGTTTCCCTTGGCTACTATTATAAAATAGGCACTTGAGTGGGATAGAAAGGAATGTTTGGAAACATGATTGCAGAAAACTTGTAAGCCTGTCTTCAGCCTATAACTGATTGGAATACCTAAAAGGGATTCTAGAACTTGCTCGGTGAAATAGGCCTCTTGTGTAGCCTGTGCAGAGTATAGGACATTAGGTGGAATCCTGAGTCCCATCCAGAACCTTCTGAAGTGGGACATTCCCACTAGAAAGGACAAGCAGACAAACCTGGTATAGCTAGAGTGACAGAAGATACATCTTCAAAGAAAGATCATCAGGAAAAACCCAAAACAAAAATGTCAGTATGACTGGCTACTACAGGAATAAGCAAGCTGATTGCCAGTAAACCATCAAGGCAAGCAATCAAGTGCCTTCAGGACAAACCCCCACTCTAAGACTGAAACTCAAAGGGAACACATGAGCAGGCATGTAAGCTTGCTGCTACCACATTGGTCTACTGGTGAGTGGAAGAGGGGGAAAGGCAGCAATGAAGAAATGGGCTGAGTTCAACCATGGTCCATAGATTCCCATTGACCTGAAGATGAGAGAGAGAGATTAGAGAGAGAAGATTGGTCCAAAGTGTGATGAGACCTAGGGACACCTGAGCCCATGAACAAGAACATAGCCACAGAGGGCTAGAGCTGTGAAGAGTGAAGCATCCAGTGGATATAATGTGAGGGGAGATGCACAAGAACACCCAAACTTGCAGATAGTATTCATTTGACCTAGCCTTGATGGCTTGATAATCAGAACTTGACTAGAGGAAGATAAAAAAATAATAATTTATTATTTTTTTTTATAAAGGAAACAATGGTAAATTGCTACATTTGTTACCATGGAGGTAGTAACTCTAAATGCCAACAGAAAGGAAAGGAGTCTTCATACCAAGTATCAATGTTAATCCCCTCTGTACACAGGGTAGATAATGATGGGCAACGTAGACATTTGCTACCTAAAATGAGCGGGCGATAAAGGCACAAAGTGACTGGCTTACAAGGTTTCAGGAAGCAATATACTTTAACAGTGTGTGGGGGAAGAAAGAGTCCCCATTGAATAGTTTTCATCTTGTCTAGATGGGTCTTTTTAAAAGAAATGGGGATATGATTCATATGATTCAATAGTGAGTAAGTGTTATCATGACTAATTGCAACTGTCACGATTGTAAAGATAGAAGTTTTGTAACAAAATCAGGGGAGTAATCTTACAGTCTTGAAACAAATGACCCTAGGACCATCAAGGGAGAAGAGCACAAGCGGAATGTGGGACCTTATCCAGAGAAACTGCAACACCAGAGATGGAGGCAGAGATGGGGGCATGGAGAGGGGGAGCAGCTGAGGACTCTAGATTCGTGGGAAGAGAAGGACAAAGAGATAGTGGTTAGGAGGCAGACTTTTAGAATGTGCCCTTTGGTGGTGTAAATTATTACATATGCTTGAGTGTTTAAACAAAAAAAGAGCTAAAGTGAATAGAGAGAAATACTGTTGACGGATGTACATGAAGGGGATTGTACATGAAGGAGATTGTAACCATTGTGATAAAACAAGTTGTATGATTTGTTGATTGTAAAACTGATGATCTGCCCTGTAAACTTTCACTCAATCCACAATAAAAATTTACAGAAAAAGGAGTGGGGGCGGGGAGGGAAGGGGTGGGAAAGCTAAATGAATAGAGAGAAATACTGTTAACTAATGGTACATGGAAGGGATTATAATCATTGTAATGAAACAAAGTATATGATTTTTTTTTAATGTAAAACTGATGATCTGCCCTGTAAAATTTCACTCAATTCATAATAAAAAAATTAATAAATAAATTTTAAAAAGGAGTCCTGATGTGGTGCTGTGGGTTAATGTGCTAGACTGAAAAATTGGTTTGGATCAAAAGGTCAGAGGTTGGTGGTTCAAGATCACCAGCTGCTCTTTGGAAACCCTATACAGGGTGGCTATGGGTCAGAACCTAACTCAATAACATTTAACAACAACAACAAGAGAGTCAAACAGGAGTCCTGGTATGGTCCTATAGGATAAGCACTGTATGGCAAGGTTGATTTTAACTGCAAGTTTGGTGGTTCAAGCTCACCAGCCTCTCCTCAGAAACCATATACAGGGTTCCTATGAATCAGAACTGACCTGACAACACACAACAACAACAACAGAGTCAAAAAGAACATTTTTGTTGTTGTTTAAGGAACCCACACCAAGAAATATACTGTGGTGAAAATGTAATTCAGAAAATCGGATTGGGTTTTTGTTCCTGTTATTTCACTAGGTTGTGATATTGTTGCTTTTAAGTGCCTTAGAGTTGATTATGACTCATAGAGACCCTGTGGAGCATTTCCAAGGAACAGGTGGTGGGTTTGAACTGCCAACCTGTGGTCTGCTGTCCAGTGCGGAGCCTACAGTGCCACACCATGTCTCCATAAGCCTTCTTATAGGCCCTTTTGTCAGACAATTCCAGATTCCTTAGTAGTCTAGATAGAAAATCCCTTTGTGGGAAACATAGAGAGTACAGAACCTGGCACTGAGTCAGCCCATCCTTGAGCACTAGAAATTCTAGTCTGCTAAACTAGAAACACAAGACAGGAATCAGGAACCAAGTACCAAACACGGCAATACGAGCTGGCAGAATAACCTTCCTGTGAACTTTCCATCTTTTTTTCTATCAACTCCTGCTGGCTTCCATCCAGATCTAAGGCAGAGCTCAAGGCAGTGCATGAAGACTGGCACAAATCACATCTCCACACTGTCTAGTTACACACATAAAGCATCACAAACCCAACAAACCTAAGACCTGACTAGATGAACTTCCTGCTTTGTAGCTTCCCCTCCTTTCTGGAGAAATCTTCCCAAAGTGAATAGTTAGCTACAACCTGAGGGCCTGGTGGCTCCTATTTCCCAATGCCTATTCAGGAACATGCAGGCATATTCAGGTTTTAAGAGACTACTTGTTGCTATTGTTGTTAAGTGTCTTTGACTGGGTTCTGAATGGGTTCCGACTCATAGAGAGACCCTGTATAGGGTTTCTGAGGAGCAGCTGGTGAGTTTGAATCAATGATCTTGCAGATTAAACTGACCTTAAGGTTCAGTGCATTATTGTACAGTGCCACACCATAACTTTAGGACTCCTGGTGTGGCACTGTAGGGTCAACACTGGACTGAGAACCACAACATCAGCAGTTCAAACCCACCAGCTTCTCCTTGAAAACCCTAAACAGGGTCGCTATGAATTGGAACCAACTCAAAGGCACTTAACAATGACAACAATAGCAAGAGTTGGAGTCCTGATGAGGCACTATAGGATAAGCACTGTGCTGCTATCCTCAAGGTCAGTGATTCAAACCCACCAGCTGATCCTTGGAAATCCTATACAGGGTTGCTATGAGTTGGAACCAACTTGACCGTGATCAAGACTATGTGGCTTTTTTTCTTTTGGGATCCTTTCTATGATATCTAAGGGACCCTGCAAAGGAAGAGGTTCTGGCCTCAACCCCATTATTCTCTGGAATCCTTAAACTCCAGTCACTGGAGAAGGATATCATGTTTGGTAAGGTAGAGGGTCAGAGAAAAAGAGGAAGACCCCCAATGTGATGGATTGGCACAGTGGTAGCATCAGTGGCTCAAACATATAATAATTGTGAGGTTGGCCCAAGACTGGGCAGTTTTTTATTCTGTTGTACATAGGGTCACTGAGTAGGTGCCAACTGTATGGCACCTAACAACAACAACAACAACATGTACCATATTTCAGGCATGATGCTAGTCACTGGAAAAAAATGTATCATAACATACTCAGATATGTAGGACACTAGTTCTGCCTTGATGAAGATGGCCCAGGTTCTGCCTTACATCCTACTAAGGATAGGATGAAGAAAGAAATACATAGAAGTAGGTAATCATAACTCAAGTGGCCTTTTGGTTGTTGTTCTTATTGTTGTTAAGTGCCACTGAGTCAGCTCTGACTCATAGCTACCTTGTATCGGGTATCCTAAGAGTAGCTGGTGGGTTTGTACTGCCGACCAGTGGTTCACAATCCTCTGCTGATCCTACAGCACCATGCCAGAGTCCAAGTAGCATGGAAAAGTAAAATCTGAGCTGAGCCTTGAGGGCTAAGATGGAGTTCCTAGGCAGAAAAGAGGAAGAAGCATGATTTGGGTGAAGGAAGTTATGCAAACAAAGACAGCGGTATGAAGGGCATAGAATGTTTGTCACTGGAACCCAGGGTTTATGGGTGAGATGGTGAGAGCTGTAACAAAAATCGTTTGATCTTAATTCAGGAGCAAATGGAAATTGAGACTTTTTTTAAAGTTTTTATTGCGAATTATGTGTTAGTTTATAAGGGTGAACATTATCTTTACATCCTTCCTATTGTATTTTGTTTCATTGCAATGATCACAATCCCCTGCATGCATTATCAAACAACCAAAGAGTAAAGCTCACACACCTGCCCCCTAGCTACCAGCACACAGCCCCTCTCCCTCCCCGAGTCCAGAGTCCCCAGCTGCTCCATCTCTCCAAATCATCATCTCTGCCTCCATCCCTAGTGTCACTGCCTCCCATGACAGGATCTTGCACTTTGCTTTTCTCCCTTGATGGTTCCAGAGATCTTGGCTCCTGTACCACAATATCAGCCACTCCCCTTCTTTTGTTACCAAACATTTACATTTACCTTTCCAACACTCACTGTAAGACCTGATAGTAATCATTCCCTGTTGAACCACAGGAGTCCTTTCCACCTCACCTTTTATCAACCCCATCCAGACAGGTTGGAAACAATTCAGTGGAGTCTACCTTTCCCTGTATCCTCTAGAGCTAGGTTTCCTATTGAAAGCTTGTAAGCCAGTCACTTCTTGCCTTTGTAGTCCCCCCATTTTGGGTAGCCAATATCTAAGTTGCCTCTCCCTTTGACCCTGTGTACCAAGGGGGTAGGAATGATCCTCACTGTAGATATTAGTCCACTCCTTTGTCAAACTGCATCTACAAGTATAGGTCAAGATTATCCACTTATAGTGGGTTACTCCTTTTTTTTTCTCTCCTCTTCTTTCTTCCTCTAGTCATGTTCTGATCATCCAGCCATTGATGCCAGGTCAAGTGGGTACTATTTGAAAGTGTGGGTGCTCTTGTGCATCTCCCTTCACTTCATATCAGCTGGATGCTTCACATTCCATTCCAGCCCTTTGGGGCCAAGTCCCTGCCCCAGGTCTCATCATACTGCTGGTAAACTAGGTCTCATTCCAGGTTAACAGGAGTCTATTGAATGTGGTTGGACTTAGTTCACAACTTCATTGCTGTTTTTCCCCCATTTCCCCTTATAGGTGACCAACGTGGTCAGCAGCAGGACCATATGTTTGCTAGAGTATTGCATTTGCGTTACAATCTTGGAAGGGGGTTTTTCTTGAGGGGATCTGACCACTTGCCTTGATGGCTCCCTGGGGAACAACTTCCTTGTTCTTGTAGTAGTCAATTGGACTGCTGTTATTGATTTGGATTTTTTAGGCTGGATTTTTGAAATTGAAACATTTTTAAGGAGTGGAGATATATGATCAGTACCCAAAAGCCTAAGATATTGTTGTTGTTAAGTGCCATAGTAGGCACTAAGTTACGTGTTGAGTAAATACTAAAGATGAGTGTTCAGAATATAACAGGTGTTTTGTATAGCTTGAATGAACAGAGGGCATGAAACCGGAAACAGGGAGAAACACAGGGTTCTCTAAACAAGGATGACGATGACGTTTCTCAGAGGTCAAGATTAGAGGCACACCTGAATACCTCAATTCAACATGAAAAGTCACCTTTTCTGAGATGGTGTACATGAAAAGTCCTTGAATTATTTTAAGGAGCACAGCATCTGGTAGAAATGAGACTCTTTGCTCCCATTATTTTCCCATTATTTTCCTCATTTTTCTTTCTAAAATCGTCTAGGTGGGAACCTCAAAAATTTAATGAAAAAATTCCATTATTTTTTAATTCCATTTTTCATGAACTTTTGGAAGCACCTCTTATGTATTTTAAAAACTATGCTTACATTACTGGTTAGAAGAAATCTCAGACTATTTGATGGGCAAACATGATAAGTTACAAAGCCATAGCATAGAATTTTTAAGCAACCGCTTGAACCCAAACAATCTTGAACCTGATATCTGTCATGCCCACTCACTGTGGTCTATAGTCAAGATGAAGGATTTTCTTTTGGTTCAAATTTTGGGGTAGAAGATGCAGCAAAGTTTTACAACATCTTACTTCAGTCTTTAGATCATGCTTGTTTAATGGAGGCACTTTAATGTGTAAGGCAGTGTGAGCCATACTAAAGTCTTCAACTTGAGATATAAATTGATGAACTAATAAGTCACACAATAAGCAAACAACACTTAAAAAGAATTATACCAGGAGTTATCATTTATCATGCAGTAGATGGCAATTTACTAATCGTTGACATGGACAATAGTACTAGGAGGCCATTGCCAATGTTCACACTGAAGTCACACAAGACTGGACAATTTTCTTTTAAAGAAAGTATGTGGCAGATTGTACAGATTATTATGTCTAGGAGAGATCTCTGGGTAGCTCAAAAGGTTTGTGTCCAGCCACTAGTCTAAAGGTTAGCAGTTTGAACCCACTCAACGGACCTGCAGCAGAAAGTCCTGATCATCTGCTTCCATAAAAATTACAGCTAATGTCTTTTGACATTGGCATACCACTATAAAATAGACACTGGAAGGGGAGAGAAAGGAATAGCCAGAAATACCACCATAGAAAGATTGTATGTCTGTCTTCTGCCTATAATTGATTGGAATAGCTAATATGCCCACTGAAGGAGGCTTCCTGAGGAGCTTCTGCATTACACAAGACCAAAAGTGGAATCCTGAACAGCAAGCATCCAGAATCTTCTGAGGGGAAATTTCCACTTGAAAGGAAAAGTAGACAAGCCTGGAGCAGCCAGAAGAACAGAAGATACTTCTTGAAAGAAAGACTGACAGGAAAAATACAAAACAATATAAGCAGACTGACTGATTACTACAAGAACAAACAAGTGGCTTTCCCAGGAGACATCAAGCCAAGTGGTTGGGTCTCCCTCAGGGAAAACCCCCTTCTAAGACTAAGATTCAGTGGGAATACACACTCTGATTGGTGATCACATACATCACTGATAAAAGGAAATGAGGGAAAGGCAGCAATGAAGCTGAAAGCTAAACCCTACAATGCTCAATAGACTCCTGTGAACCCGGATGGAGACCTGGTTGGCCAGCAGTGTGGCAAGTCCAGGGGACTCTTGGACCCAGAGTTAGTGACATAGTCACAGAGGCCAAGAGTGAGAGTGAAGTGTCCAGCTGATAAGAAGAGAGGACACATGCAGAAGTATATCCACACTTGCAGATAATACCCACTTGACCTGGCTTCAATGACTGGATGATCAGAGATCAAACAGAAGAAGAAAGAAGAGGGGAAAAAGAATAATCTGACACAATTTGATGAACTTGACATACACCTATGGAAGCAGTACCTCAAAAGAGGGAACAAATCTTCACAGCGAGGATCATTCCCACCCCCTCCGCACACGTAGAGAACAGGGATGGGCAACTTGGACACTGGCTACCCAGAATTGGAGGGGCGGTGGCGGGGCTACAGAGGCAGGAAATGACTGGCTTACAAGCTTTCAAGAGGGAGCCTAGATCCAGAGGGTGGGAAGCAAGGTAAAATCTCCATTGAGTAGTATCCAATCTGTCTAGTCGGGGCTGATAAAAGGAGATGCGGATAGGTCTCTTGTGATACAATAGTGAATAATTGTTATCAGGATTGATTGTAAGGGCTGGAAATGCAAAGGTAGAAGTTTTGTGGCAAAGGGAGGGGAGTGATTAACTTTGCAGTCTAGGAGCAGAGGTCCTTGGGATCATCAAGGGAGAAGAGTGGAGAACAGAACCCTACCCAGAGAAGCAGTGATGCCAGGGATGGAGGCAGAGATGTGAGTAGATGGTGCAGTTGGGGACTTTGGACCCAAAGAGGGAGAGGGACTGTGTGCAGATGACTGAGGAGCAGGCTTGTGGGGCATACCCTTTGGATGATGGATGATGCATGGAGGGGAATGTAACCATGGCAAGGAAATGATATACGACAGGATCTATGTGAAGCTAATGTCCTCCCATGTAAACTATCACATAATTCACAATAAAGCATTAAAAAAAAAAAAAAAAATTACAGCCAAACCATTACTGAATGTTTTCATTAAAGCTTTTCTAGAGAAACCCTGATCAAAAGAGGGGAAACACATAACTGAATTTAAAATTATAAATAGAAACCCGACTTTTTGAAGCCATTGAATTCCAGAAACTACTGTCTTGAGATAATCTTTAAAATGAGAATTTTCCACAACTTGAATAATATAATCAATGTCACTGGATTATATACATGCAGAAATTGTTGAAATATATATTTTTATTGTATATATTTTAACAATAAATAATAAATATTATAGTCAAGAAAACCCTGTGACATTTCTACTGTATTTACATTGTACTATCATGATTTAGAATTAACTCAATAGCAACAAGTTTGGGTTTTGGTTTAATAGGTCCAAGAGAACCAACATCAAGTTGCATAATTCTAGGTGATAATTCTTTCAGCCATCAGTTGTCAAGTAGTGTATGATGCCTGCCTAGGCTAAACATTCTAGTTTGTTGTTGTGTTGTTAAGTGTTATCAAGTCAGTTCCGACTCATAGTGACCCTGTATAGGGTTTCTGAGGAGCAGCTGGTAGGTTTGAACCATCACCTTATAGTTCAAATAGATCTGTGGTCCAGTGTTTATCCTACAGTACTACGCCAGGATTCCAACACTCTAGTTGGAGCTCATAATATTTGAGAGATAGGGCACTCCAGTGTACTAATGAATGGAGATAGAAGCAGAGATGAGACAAACAGATGAAGCTGCATGGAAGAGACAGAACTTGAGCTGGGCTTTGAAGGATTGAAAGGATTTGAGAAAGGAAAAAGAGAAGGACATCCCATGCATGCATGACAAACAGAATATATCAAGGTGCATAAGATGAATTATTCTGACAAATGCAGGTAGAGTAAAAGAAATTGTCTGCCAATAGCAGAGCTCTTAATGTTGGAGGGTTAGAGTAGTATGATGAGGCCAGATTGGAAAGGCTATGTAATATCAGCCAGAGAAGTCTATAAACAATGGGGAGCCAGGATAGAAGCTTCTCAAATTCAAGTGTGGCTTGACTGCCTGGGGAATCTGGCTGAGTTATTATCAAAAAACAGATGAACTGGCACTTGCCTAGGTGGCCTGTGTAGTAATGTATTTTCTTTATTCTTTGGAAAGGAAACTGCAACCCTGCACCCTCTGCCTGGTGACTTGGCTTTCCAGGAAGTGTTCAGCCTACTTGGAGTGGATGTTTTGATCTGAGTTGAAGGAACATTAAAAGCAAGCACTGAGTGAACTTAAAATAAAGTCAGAACTTCTACCTCAATAGGAAAAATTTCCTTGTCTTCTTAACTCCACTTTTCTAGAGGCTTATAACTGCTACATGTCTTCTTCTATTTAGCCCAATAATTCTAACATTGACCCTGAGAACTATTTCTTCCTAACTTACCTCTGTTCCATAATAAACATTTCATATCAAACTCACACGATTAGGTATACATATTGTTTTGTTTGGGTTCAAAGATCTCTGCATCAGCTCCCAAAACTTCATTTAGCTTATAATTTCCTGAAGTTTGACATGTCTTATGTGGGGGAGAGGGATGACTTTCATTGAATATTAACCAAATAGCTTTCCACCACTTCCTCTTTCCCATTATTTCATTGTAATAAACAATGAATTTAGCAAATTGCTTCAAGTTGGCTGGGCTCTGATGCATTCTTCTAAGTTTTCTGCCTCACACATGACCTTCTGAAGATTTTATTCAATATCTGTTTAGAAAAATACACACACATACTATACACACAAGATCCAAACAAACTATTGTATTGTTTCTAAGTAATGGTCATAATGTACTAGATGTTTCTTGAAAGGGAACTACTAAGCAAAAAAAAAAAAAGTTGTTTTCCACCAAATTATTCATGCTGAACAACAACAACAAAAAGATTGAAGTCAGAAACATTAACCTACAGCTAGTAACTCCTTTTCTGGCTGAAGAGGGATCGGTGATTAAAAACAACCCTCGGTACTTCCTAGTTAAAATGGGGCCCATTTCTACCTAATTCATGTTAAAATATCCTGGAAGGTACAGAGAAATATGAAATTTTACAGCACCAAAAATTAAGGTTTCGTAGAGGTAATCTTTATTAGTAATTTCCATTAAGGAAAGTTGGACTGAGAAACATCAAATCATACTTCTCAATGTAGAAACCAGGCTTTTCTGTTTGGGACAAGTAGGAAAAGGCATCTTACAATAACAGTGGATTGAAAGAAGAAAGGCAAAGGTGTACTCCTTTCAGAAGAAAGCAGAAAATACTAGAAGTTGGGAAAAGACAAGAGAAGTCCACGGAGCAGTGCATGCTAGGATATTCTTTACTTCTTTTCATCTGTCAGTTCTGGATGTTGTTGTTATTGATGGGTACCATTGAGTTGGTACTGACTCATAGCGACCCTATGTACAAAAGAACAAAGCACTGCCCATTGTGCCAAGTCATTCCATTGGGCGGGGAGAGTGGTCTTCCTCTTTCTCGACATCCCTCCACTTTACAAAACATGATGTCCTTCTCCTGGATTGCTCCCTCCTGATAATATGTCTGAAGTATGAGAGTCAAATTCTGGCCATCCTGACTTCTAAGGAACATTCTGGTTGTACTTCTTCCAATAGAGATCTGTTTGTTCTCGCAGTCCAGGGTACTTTTAATATTCTTTGCCAGTACCATAACTCAAAGGCATCAATTCCTCTACGGTCTTCCTTAGTCATTGCCCAATTTTCACATGCATACGAGGTTATTGAAAATACCATGGCTTGGGTCAGGCACACCTTAGTCCTCAAACTGACATCTTTGCTCTTTAACATTTTAAAGAGGTCTTGTGTAGCAGATTTGCCTAATGTAATACATTGTTTGATTTCTTGACTGTTGCCTTCTTGAGTCGAAGTCTCAACATCCTTGCTTCAAGGAGCATTCTGGTTGTACTTCATCTAAGACAAATTTCTTTGTTCTTCTGAAAGTCCATGGTACTTTCAATATTTTTCATCAACACCTTAATTCAATGATATAAATTGTTCAGTGTTCTTTATTCATTGTCCGGCTTCCACATGCATAGGAGGTGCTTTAGTGACTTGGATCAGGCACACACCTTAGTCCTCAAAGTGTCATCTTTGCTCTTTAACACTTTAAAGAGTTTTTTTGCAGTAGATTTGCCCAGTGCCTTACAACATTTGGTTTCTTGACAGCTGCATCAATGGTGAGCATTGATGGTGGATATTATCCTTTAACATTGTAACTTAACTTTCTGTGGAGTGTTCATGCTTTTGGCTATGAATTTGAATTTTGTCTGCTATAAATATTGCTATACTGACTTTATATATTGCCTTAACTGACATACATAGCTTTGGCTGTTCTTTTATTTTAAAAGATTTTTGGATCATTTTATTTTAGCTTTGTATCTAGAACTAAAACAGTACATTGACAGAGAACTGCCAGAGGTTCAAGCTGAATTCAGAAGAGGACATCGAATCAAGAATATCATTGCTGACATCAGATGGGTCTTGACTGAAAGCAGAGAGTACCAGAACGATGCTTACCTGTGCTTTATTGACTAGGCTTTCAATTGTGTGGACCATGAAAAGCTATAGACAGCATTACAGAGAATGAGTATTCTGGAAGACTTAATTGTGCTCATGAGTAACATATACATAGATTAAGAGACAGTTGTTCAAACAGAACAAAAGAACACTGTATGGTTTAAAATTAGGAAAGGTGTGTTCCAGGCTTGTAATCTTTCACTATAGTTATTCAGTCTGTATGCTGAGCTAATAATCTGAGAAGATAGATTGTGTGAAGAAAAACATAGCATCAGAATTGGAGGAAGACTAATTAACAACCTGCAATATGCAAATGATACGATCTTGTTTGCTAAAAGTGAAAAGGGTTTAAAATACTTACTGATGAAGATAAAAGAACACAGCCATAAATATGGGTTGCACCTCAATGTAAAAAAAACAAAACTCCTCACCACTGAACCAAAAAATAACATTCATACAAATGGAGAAAAGACTGCAGTTGTCCAAGACTTCATTTTGCTCAGCTATTAACATAAAGGTCAGTGGTAGTCCTTGCTACCCTTGAAGAGTACACTGATGCACTGATGGAAGATTGCATGATGGAAAAATTTCTCAGCACAATATTTCTGACTGTTTCCTCACCAATGCAATTTTCATTTTTCTTAAAACTCCTTCCTAATAATCCCCTGTGACCATCCTGTGTCCTTCAAGAAAATCTATGAAGATTACCTTGTTGGAAACCCCAAAACAGTCACCATAGTTTTCTGAGCTGACCTTGAATTTAGCTGACTCAGCAGATCCCTCTCAGAAGCCACTGTTTTGATTGGGACTTTATTTTAGAGGTACCCTAATGAGATTAAAAGGAGCTCTGATAGCATAGTGGTTAAGAATCGGGCTGCGAACTGCAAGGTCAGCAGTTTGAAACTACCAGCTATTCTGTGGTAGAAAGATGAGGCTTTCTGCTCCTGTAAAGATTTACAGCCTCAGAATCTCTGCACAGGGTTGCTATGAGTCGGAACCAACTCCACAGCACATAACAACAATGAGATTAAAGGAGTCTTGGCATGGCACTGTGGGTTAATGCACTGGACTGTAAGGTTGGTTTGAACCACAAGGTCTCAGGTCAATCTCATCAGTTGCTCCTTGGAAACCCTATACAAGGTCACTGTGGGTTGGAACTAATTTGATGATACTTAACAACAACAATGAGACTAAAAGGAGCTCTGGTAGCATAGTGGTTATGAATTGGGCTACTAACCTCAAGGTCAGCAGTTTGAAACTACCAACTGTTACTTGGGAGAAAGATGACATTTTCTGCTCCCATAAAGATTTTATGCCTCTTAAACCCTATGCAGGATAGCTATGAGTCAGAATCGATTCCACGGCACACAACCACCACCACTACCACCACCACTAAGACAAGTGTTTACAGAGAGAGCTGGTCTGCAACCATCTGCTGATTACAGACATGTTTAAACACATTTTGTTTGGAATAAATTCATGTATGTATGAACTGGAAACTTAGTAGTGATACTTTTTTATTAATCCTATAAATGAGTGGACCAGGTGGGAATTATGTGAGAATGCAAAGCCCAGGCCTATCAAAAGGGAAAGCCTATAATTCAATTTCAGCCTTATCACTGTAATATGACAATGTAGTCCTGATGTTATAACTTTTCCCATGTTTATAGGAAGCCACAATATAATCATAAAGATATCTTACTGTTATTCAATGATTCTTCATTTTATTCTCAATTTAATATTTTTTAAATTAAGACATGTCTTATAACCAACGGTATCTTAAAACTGATAGTAATTTTACTTTTCTTCCTTTGTTATTGTTGTGTGCCTTCCTATACATTCTGGTTCAGAGAATCCTTAGAGGACATTGCAGAACTGCTACATAAGGTACCCAAAGCTATAATATTTATGGAAGCAGATTGCCATGTGGGTCAAAAAATAATTAATTAAAATTAATAAATGAAGTCTTAGATAGCTCCTGATATCTAAATGTTAGTAACTAATTCCAATTCTCAAATAAACAAAAAACTGCATGTCAAATACAAATAACTGTAGACTGAATGATCCACCAGCTTACAAACTTTAACTGAAAGACTTTTTCTTACTCTCCTTCTAGAAATGTTTGGAGAACTGAAAACCTTGATACAACATAGCTTTTGTGCCAAAGAAAAATACTATAATTGATAAAATGGCTTCATTTGTCAAAGACTCAGAAATTTGACAAAAAATGAGGCTAAAATGGTCTAAATTATATGCAATATGATTTAATATATCAAAATTGTACCATAGAATATACCTTCTTTTCTAGTCACAAGGGACTATTTAAAATAGTTAATCATACTTTAAAGCTTTTAAAAGTCATTAAATTGCAAAAATAAAAATAGTCTAAACCAAGTTTAGAAAACTAGAACAAGCTAGCAAAATTCAACTCATCACTTGCTTTTATAAATCAAGTTTTATTGGTGCATAACCATTTGGAACATAGCTCATTTGTTGCATACTGTCTACTGATGCTTTTGCAACTGCAACAGAGTTGTATGGTTGTGGCATACATGTTACTGATCACAAAACCGTACTTGGCCCTACACAAAAAAAGTTTGTCTACTCTTGACATAAACCAAAATCTTTGACCACAATATAATCTCTAAAAAAGAATTAAAGCAAACATTTTAATTCAATGGAGAAAACCAACTTAAAAATCAGAAAATACACCTTTAAGCTATTTCTGAACAAAATTAAAAATACAAACCACAATTGTAGATCTAGGAAAAGAACAAGATACAACCACTATATAACTAAATTTATGGTGAGGACAAAGTTGTTCTCAGAGGAAAATTCATATCATTAGAAGTACTAAAACTAAGAATCTCAAGTTATCAAGAAAGAAGATTTCTGTACTGTTTTAAGACCTACTAGTAATGGAAAAAATGGTAAATTACCTAATTTATATCAACAAGTTATACTTATCTTTCTTGAAATCTGACAGACAACTGAAAAACAAAGCTACAAAACAATAACACTGATAAAATGTATAAGCAAGTGTGATGTAAAATAGTGGTAAATCAATCTACCAATATCAGAAAAAATGCCTTTTCCATAAAACAAGTTTTATTCTAGCTACTTAAGAATGATATTAATATTGTTGTTGTTGTTAAGTGTTAGCAAGTTGATTCCAACCCATAGCAACCCTGTATAGGGTTTCTGAGGAGCAGCTGCTGAGCTTGAACTGTCGACCTTGCAGTTCAAATGGCTTTGCAGTCTGGTGCAAACCCACAGCGCCACACCAGAACTCCGATATTAATATCAGAAGCTTATTAATACAATTTATAATTGTTATTGTTGTTAGGTGCCATCAAGTCAGTTCTGGCTCAAAGCAATCCAATACACAACAGATCTAATTGCTATACCTTTCAATTGTTGTTTTGTTTTATCCCATTGTTGCTGCCATTGTGTCAGTCCATCTCATTTAGGGTCTTCCTCTTTTTCACTGATCCTCCATTTTACTAAGGATAATGTCCTTCTCCAGGGACTGGTCCTTCCTGAAAACATGTTCAAAGTATGAAAGACAATGGTTTATAGTCATCCTCAATTCTAAGTAGTATTCTGGCTACAGTTTTCCAAGACAAACGTGTTTGTTTTTCTGATACTTTCCATGGTACTTTCCACCACTAGTCTGCCAGTTTGTCATACTGTGGTGGCTTGTGAGTTGCTGTGATTCTGGAAGCTATGCCATGGGTATTTTAAATACCAGCAGGATCACCCATGGTGGACAGGTTTCAGATGAGCTTCCAGACGAAGACAGAAGGAGTGACGAACTACTTCTGAATATTTAGTCACTGAAAACCCTATGAATAACAGAGAAACACTGTCAGATATAGTTCCAGAATAAGCTCTTTAGGTTGGAAGGCACTCTAAAGGTGACTGGAGAAGAGCTGCCTCCTCAAGGTAGAACTGACCATGATGACGCGAATAGAGTAAGGCCGTGGGAGTAGAGCCAATGGACTGTGGAAATCATCAGACTATATCTTTGATATCGCATGCGAGTAAAGTTTTACTAAAGGTAATACAGAAACATCTGCAAGAATACACTGACAAAGAATTTCCAGAGGTTCAAGTTGGATTCAGAAGAGGCCATGGAACAAGGGATAGCACTGCTGATGTCCGGTGGATCTTGGCTGAAAGCAGAGAATATCAGAATGATGTTTACCTGTGCTTTATTGACTACGCAAAGGCTTTCGATTATGTGGATCATGAGAAACTATGGACAACAGTGCAAAGTATGAGTATTCCGGAACACTTAATTGTGCTCATGAGGAATCTTTACATGGACCTAGAGGCAGTTGTTCAAATAGAACAGGGGAACACTGAATGTTTTAAAATGAAGAAAGGTGTGCAACAGGGTTGTATTCTTTCACCATACTTTTTCAACCCATTGTTGTTGTTGCTATGTGTGGTGGAGTCGGTTCCGACTCATAGCCTCCCTGTACAGGGTTTCAGAGGCTATAAATATTTACGGGAGCAGAAAGCCTCATCTTTCTCCCGCGGAACAGCTGGTAGTTTCTAACTGCTGACCATGAGATTAGAAGTCCGATTTCTCATCATGTATGCTGAAGAAAGAATCCAAGATGCTGGGTTATATGAAGAAAACCGTAAGATCAGGATTGGAGTAAGACGCATTAACAACCTGAGATGCACAGATGATACAACCTTGCTTGCTGAAAGTCCACAGGACTTAAAATATTTACTGATGAAAATTGAACATTGATTGAAAATTGATGAAAATTGAATGAAATTCTATATGGATTGAATGTCAATGTAAAGAAAACAAAAATCCTCACCACTGAACCAATAAATAAAATTCTTATCAATGGAGAAAAGATTGAAGTTGTTAAGGACTTCATTCTTCTTGGATCAATTATCAACACTCATGGAAGAAGCAGTCAATAAATCAAATGATGTATTGCATTGGGCAAATCTGCTGCACAAGACATTTTGAAAATGTTGAAGAGCAAATATGTCAGCTTGAGGACTAAGGTGGTCCTGAACCAAGCCATGGTATTTTCTATAACCTCATATGCATGTGAAAACTGGGCAATAAATAAGGAAGACCGTAGAAGAATTGATGCTTTTGAATTATGGTGTTGGAGGAGAATATTGAAAGTGCAATGGGCTGCCAAAAGAACCAACACATCTGTATCGGAAGAAATGCAGCCAGAGTGCTCCTTAGAGGCCAGGATGGCCAAACTTCGTCTCTCATACTTCAGACATATTGTCAGAAGGGACCAGTCACTGGAGAAGGATATCATGTTTAGTAAGGTGGAGGGTCAGAGACAAAGAGGAAGACCTCCAGCGATATGGACTGGCAAAGAGTCAGCATCAATGGGCTGAAGCAACAGATTTATACAATGCAATATACATCATCTGATTACTTTCAGTTTTCTTAGATTTTTGCTTCATATGTTCCACATTCTGATCATTACTGGATGTTTTCTTCCCATTTGGAGTTGTAATCCTTCAGAAAATGAAGGTTTCACAAATCTTTGTGCCTTTCATGGCATTAAGGTCAACTCTACTTTGAAGAGGTAATTCTTCCTCAGTCGTATTTTGAGTGCCTTCCTATCTCAGGGCCTTATCTTCTGGCACTAAATCAGACAATGTTCTTCTGCAATTTGTAAGGTTTTCAGTAGCTAACCATACAGAAGTGGTCTGCCTCACTGGCTTCCTAGTCTGTCTTAGTCTGGAAGCTCCACTGAAACCTGGCTATCATGGATGACTATGTTGGTATTTAAAATACTGATGGCATAGCTTTCAGCATCACAGCAACACACAAGCCACCACAGTACAACAGATTGACAGACCAGTGGTGGACAATATAGAATACCAATTAAGAGAACTCAAGTCTGGTTTTCTCTTGGTTGTCTGAAAATCCTTACTCTTAGGGGAAAGAGAACACAATTAATGGATGGTATAGTATGGTAAAGAGAAGTTAGTCAACAAATCTCTCAGAAAAGACTATAGTTGCTGTGGTGTTTAATTGCTGTCAAGTCGATTCTGACTCATAAAAACCCTGTATAGGGTTTATGAAACGTTAAATAGTTTTGGGGAGTAGAAAGCCTCATCTTTCTGCAGAACAACTTCTGGACTCAAACCTCTCTCTGACCACTGCTTATCTAAAAGAGCCACAGAGATCCCTGAGAAGGCTATATGGAAGGATATTTAAAATAGTAATAATATAATTTTGACTGGTTTGGTTTTGCAAACAAGTCCCTTCATAGTCACTTTTCCAATACCATCAATCACCTCTGCCAGTACCATTCCTCTACTCTTTTCTTCTCCATACTGTATTTATGTTGTATATATTCATATAAATATATTTAGTGTTTACAATAAATAATGGACTAATAGGGGTGCAAATAGTTAACTTACTCAACTTCTAGCCAAACTATTGGAGGTTTGAACTTACCCAAAGGTCTGTCAATTTACTTTAAAAACAAAAACAAAACACAACCACAGAAAGCCCTATGAAGCACAGTTCTACTCTCATATTAAGTAAATAAACATCTGTGTAATCTCTGCTTACATTCCTGAGATAAATCATAGAATTATCTACCAGTTTCTCATGTTTTCTACCAATGACACACTTTTTATGAGGGTAAATCAAAAAGTATTGCTACAAAATCATAGAAACCTTTATTAAACAAACAGTTTTCAATGTGAAGTTACTGCTTTTTGACATATCTTCCATCTAGGCCTATATACATTTGAAGGCAGTATTTTCATCTCTATCCCTGCCCTGTCCCCTTCAATTTATGCCATGTCAAAATGACAGTTTGGGCATCCTTGAGGGACTGAAATTATGTTCCTTTTACAATGTGTTTGAGTTTGAGAAACAAAAAGAAGCCTGAAGGGGAAAGATCAGGGCTATAGTGTAGTAGGATAAGGTTTCTCAATAAAATTGTCATAGGACATCCCTTTCTACCCTCAAAGAATGAGCAGGGGCAGTGTTGTAATAAAAAATAAAAAAAAATTCTTTGGCACACCTGGATTTTTTTCTCATCAAAGCTACTTGATTTTCTTAAAAATTCTTTATAATAAACCCCTATGATCATCATTTGTCCTTCACAAAAAATTATCAAGATTATCTCTTTAGAATTCCCAAAAGCAATCACCATAGCCTTCTGAATGGACCTCTTTGCCTTGAATTTAATGGGCTTACAGATTCCCTCATAAACCAGTAGCACTCTAGTGAGATTAAAACAAGCATTACTGGTAGAATTTGTCTGAAGCCATCCGCTGATTGCAGTGACATGTTTAAACACATTTTGTTTGGAATAAACCCATGTATGTATTGAGTCCTGGTGTGGCACTGTGGGCTAATGTGCTGGGCTGCAAAGTTGGTTTGAACTGCAAGGTCTGTGGTTCAAGCTCACCATTTGCTCCTTGGAAATCCCATGCAGGGTCGCTATGGGTCATAACCAACTCAATGGCACTTAACAACAACAACAACAATGTATATATTGGAACCCTACTAGCAATATCTTTTGACTTACCCTCATATTTTATATTGGTCCTCTTAAGTCCAAGGTTCCCACATCAAAATCTTTTGCTATTACTGGGGATGTATTTGGTACACTAATTCAAAATTGCAATAATAATACACTGTATATAAGGAAGTCCACTAGTGACTTTTGTAATGTTTTACTTCAATCTGTTAACGTAGGTCACAGAAGGATAATCCTCACACAATGACTGTGTCTTACACTGCTAGTCTTGTAGGATAATGTTTAATGTCCATAAAAGAGTGTATGATAAGAGGTCTTGGGAAGGTCATAACTAATATTCCTCAACTGTGAACTAATGGAATTGAAAGTTCAGTATTCAATGTTTCCAACACATGCAATAGTGTAAAGACAAAAAAGGAGAAAGTGAAATTGCTGTGGTCATTTGAGAACTAGGTGGGAAAGACAGTGAATAATGTTTAGATTTCCAAGAAGCGGCTGGTGGGTTTGAACTGCCAACCTTGTGGTCCAATGCATTATCCAATGCAGTGCCACACTAGGACTCCAGGTGAATATTGTTGTTGTTGTTGTTGTGATGTGCCGTGGAGTCGATTCCGACTCATAGCGACCCTACACAGGGTTTCCGAGGCTGTAAATCTTTACGGGAGCAGACCGCCTCATCTTTCTCCCGCGGAACCGCTGGTAGTTTCGAACTGCTGACCTTGCGGCTCGCAGTCCGATTCGTAACCACTACGCTACCAGAGCTCCTTCCAGGTGAATATTAGGGGATAAAAATGGTTACAACAGCAAGGAGCTGGCAACAGAGAAACAATGAATGGATCAGAGAGTTTTCCATGATCACAATAAGTTCTTATCTTTACTAAATTCTTGGCAAACTATAGCCATAGAAAGGTAAAAACTTGTAAAGGAAAAGGAGATGGCCCCCTCTCACCTACTGTTTTCTTATGTCTCTTATTGGACACCTTATGAACTTCAGCATGAATGATCCCATCTTTTTAGGGTCATAAATTATTCCTGGCCCTTGAAACTTCTTCCTGACACCCATTACGTATCAGGCCTGAAAACATAAAAGTAGTAGCAGAAGTTTCGAAAGGTTGTGTTGGCATAGAAAGTTCTAGAGGGACTTCTCACAAAAGAGAGAGCTGAAGGTCAAGCCTCTTTTCTATTTCCCCAAATATTCTAATCCAAGCTCTTATCTTCTTTGGGTAAAAAATTGAAGGTGTGAACAATCCTAAAGGCCCAGACCTGGCGAGGTGGAAGTTTTGGTAGTACAATTTCCATGTTTGCTACCAAGCTGGCCAGACAGTCATATGCAAACACAGAGGATATTGACTGCAAGATCCTCTCTTTTTTTTTTTTTTTTTCCACATAAAACAGTAGAGCTTTATGATCCAGTGGAGTGTTTGGAAGAGGATGCAATGATAAGCCCTGTCCCCCTCTGGCCCAAGGCGCCTGGAAGATCTGTGTCCCCACCATGTGTGGAGCTGAGCAGGTGGTGGGCATCCATGAGCTGAGCGGTGTGTCCCTTGTAAACAGACCCTGCAGGTCCCTTGCAGGCCTCAGTCACATCCCTGAGAAATGCTAAGGGCCGCAGTGGCAGTCCCCAAGCCCCCACATCACTGAGGGCACTAGCCCTGCCTGCTTGCCACTAAGAGAGTGGGAAAGAGAAAGTTTGAGTCACATAGGATATTTCCCAGAAATCCAGCTGTGCTTAAGGGATGGAAGAAATATAGCAACCATTCTTGATGTGTCTGGTGTTTCTGATGATTAAGTTGCTGATAGTCCATGCTTAAACCCCCTGAAGTAGATCACAGAAAGAGAATCTTCACGCAGGGTCTCTGTTTTCCACTGTCAGTCTCAGATGCTTGATAACTTATTCAGATGTTTAGGGTTGTAAAGATAGTCACACTGACACAAAACTTGAAAGAAACAAAAGTTGAAAGTCTGATAGAGATAGATGAAATGGTAACAATCTCAGAAACTGAGAAGTGTGAAATGAAAAGTATCCAAAGTCCAACTTCTTCAAGAACTAAAAAAAGATATATATTATTTATTTGTTTTTCTAGATGGAGGAATCATATTATATAAATAACACTTGTTATTGTCATGTAATTGTTTAAAATTTGTAAATGTGATATTGATAAATTAAAAGGGTAAAACATGTATTATCATATGGAGTAGTTAAAAATTAGTTGAAATAAGGACTAGATATCCATATCCTAGCCAAAGTACAAGGATATACCTAGATAGAAATATAACAAGAAATGTGATACTAAAAAAATTTTTTTAAAGTACTTAGGTTAAAAAAAAATGGCAAAATGTATTCTTTAACAAAATGATATCATAAAGGTATCATTTCTTCCAAGTTTATAAATTCATTGTATTTAACTATAAAAGTTTTTATAACTATAAAATCTTTTTTAATGATAAAAGTTGGTTTAAAATTGACATGGGAGAAATAAATATGTAATATCAGGCAGTAAAACTGTGCAGAGAGATTAGTAAGAGGGAAATAGCTTAGTCATCTATTAAAATGCATCATAAAGTTACAGATGCATAGTGATGATCAGACAATCAAAGACAAAAAAGTCTTCAATAAGAAAATCAAACATAAAAATCTATATTCAAACAAGAGTTGAAATACAGTAAATAATTTAAGAGACTTTTCAATTTTGTGGTTATAAATTTAGGATATTTTAATGAGTGGTTTTTGGATGACAAAGAAGCCATTTTTTTTTTAAGTTTTTATTGTGAATTGAGTGATAGTGTACATGGGAGAACATCAGCTTTACATTCATCCTATCGTATTTCATTTCACTGCAATGACTACAATGCCTTCTATGCAGCAGCATTTAACAGCATTTTGCTTCCATTCCCTATATTTTGTTTGGTCTTTCTTTTTAATGTACAGCAGAGCACTCAGGAATATATAACCATTCAAACAACTAAAGGACATACCCTGCAAGCCTGTCCCCCAGCCGCCAGCACACAGCCCTTCTCCCTCCTTGAGTCCAGAGTCCCTAGCCACTCTATCTCTCCAAGTCATCTCTGCCTCCATTTCTGGTATCGCTGCTTCTCTGGATAGGTTCCTGCACTCTGCTCTTCTCTCTTGATGTTCTCAGCGTCCTCCACTCCTGGACAGCAAGATCAACAATTCCCTTCCTTTTGTTACAAAATGCCTACCTTTACATTTGTAACAATCACAATCAATCCTGATACCAATTATTCACTATTGAACCATAAGAGTCTTATCCCCATCTCCTTTCACCAGCCCAGTCTAGACAGGTTGGAAACCACTCTGTGGTTTCCCCGCATCCTGTGAAAATAAGTTACCTCTTGAAAATTTGTAACCCAGTCGCTTCATGCCTTTGTATCCCCCTTATTTTGGGTAGCCAATGTCTAAATTGCCCATCCCCATCAACCCTGTGTACAGAGGGGGTAGGAGCCATCCTTGTTCTAAAGATTCATTCCCTCAAAGAAACCATCTTGAGGAAAAGTGAATTTAGGTTCATATTACCTTCTAAATAAATGTTAGATTGAATAAAGTTTAAAATATTTTAAAATTAAAATTATGTTATTGTTGTTTTTGTTGAGTTCCGTTAAGTCTGTTCTGACACATAGTGACCCTGCACAGGGTTTCCAAGGCTATAAATCTTTATGGGAGCAGAATACCTCATCTTTCTCCTGTGGAACCGCTGGCAGTTTCAAACTGACTCATAACCACTACGCTACCAGTGCTCCTTTAGATGTCATCAAATCAGTTCAGATTCATCGAGAAACTATGTGCAACAGAACAAACACAGACTGGTCTTGGGCCATCACAATGTCTGAGCCCACTGTTTCAGCCACTGTGTCAATCCATCTGACTGCAGATGGATTTTGCTGGCCCTATACTTTATCAAGCATGATGTCCTTCTGATAACATGTCCCACCTGATAACATGTCCATAGTACATTAGAAGTCTCACCATCCTTACTTACAAGGTGTATTCTGGCTGTACTTCTTCCAACAGAGATAGGTTCATTCTTTTGGTAGTCCCAAGTATATTCACTATTCTTCACCAATACCACAATTCAAATGTATCAAAAATTTCCAGTCTTCCTTATTTATTATCCAGTTTTCACATGCATATGAGGGGATTGAAAATACCATTACTTAGGTCAGGTACAATTTATTTCTCAAAGTGATGTCTTTGCTCTTTAAGACTTTACAAAGTCTTTTGCGGAAAATTTGTAATACATCATTCAATTTCTTGACTACTGATTCCATGGGCAATGATTGTGTATCCAATTAAAATGAAATTGTTTACAACCCGAATCTCTTCTCCATTTATCATGATGTTGTTTATAGTACTAGAAAAAAATTACAACAGATTTTTTAAAATTATAATCTCAACATGGAGGTAGTTTTTTTTCTAGTTATTATTTTTTTAAAAAGCTAAGATATCATCAGTTAAAAAACCAATAGAGTCTCTGTTCTTATCATGATGTAACTAATAGTACATTAGCTTCTCCACCATAAACTACTAAAAAAGTAGACAAAATCAAGAAAGCAATTTCCGGGGAATGGAAAATTCAAGAGATGAGTATAGTTCAACAACCATACTGAGTTGAGAAGACCTACATCAAAGTTCTGAAAAGCTGAAATGCTACGTTCTACAGGGTAAGGTACAAAGCACAGGAAGATGTGCAGAGAGATGGTCCCCAAAAATCTGTATTGTGAACCTTCATAAGTCTATAGCTGTTGATTGAGCTGTGCCTGCACAAAACGATTTCCTTCAAGGCTTACTCAATATCAACTGATGTGGGGCTGAGAATAGAAAAGAGATGCTAGAGACTGAACTAACTGGATGACAAGAAGTTCCAGGAAGTTCTGACTCTCTCAGAGGGAAGAAACCTAACTACCACATCAATCACAGGCTTACTTACCAAAAAGATTCTGCTTAGAAGAAGTATCGTGCCCTAGGGTAAGACTTGTTTTACAAGTAACCACAACAAAGCCTAAACAAAACTCTAAGAAGACCTTTAGGAAGAAATATTTGGGAAGCTGTGATTCTTCATGTTAAAAAGAACTGCCAAGACTTCGTATATAGAAAAATTCAGAAATATCTTAGATTTTTCTATACATTTACCCACAAAAAAAAGTATAAAATCAGACCTACACATAGTCAAAATGATCAGCTAGTAATTTCACTGCTTGCTAAAATAGACCTTAATGTCCTTCACAGAAATATAATACAGAGTCTCTGTAAGGTATTATTCCTGTTGTCCAGTGTAACCACTTCTCACTTATTATCTTGTTATCTAATATTTTGTATTTATAACAATAGTAAAAAATCTACTGTCCTACTATTTTGAACATTACTAATGTATATCTAACATTAACAAACGTCAAGGTGCAAAGCGACAGTAAACCTGGATATGATGATTAGATTATGTGTCATTTGGCTGAGTCACAATTCTTCATGGTTTGGCAGTTATGTAATGGTGTAATTTTGGCAGTTATATAATGGTATAATTTGGCAGTTATGTAATGTTGTTATTGTTGTTAAGTGCCGTTAAGTTGGTTCCGACCCATAGCAACCCTGTGTATGGTTTCTAAGGAGTAACTGGTGAGATTGAACCACCAACCACATGGTTTAAATCAACTTTGCAGTCTAGTGCATTAACCCACAGTGCCACACCAGTATTCCATGTAATGATGTATTTGTCCTATGTGTTATAATCTGATTTAATCATTCTCAATTTTCTTATAACACTGATTTTCTCATAATAATCTGGTCTTTGGAACTTAGCTATGTTAATAGGTGAGGAGTGGGTATATTAAATTAAATGCCAGTAAATGGGATGCCATAAGTCAGAACCTACTCAATGGTACTTAAAAGCAACAGCAACAACAACAAGCATATATCCATACCAAACACTAAACATACCCGTGTGGTGGCTTTGTAGGAAAAAGCACTGGACTTCAAACCACATGGTTGGTGGTTCAAGCCCAGCAGCTGCTCCACAGGAAAAAGATGAGGATTTCTGCTCCCACAAAGATTTGCAGCCTTGGAAACTATACAAGATCACTTTGAGTCAGAACTGATTCAAAACTGAACAATAACAACAAGCATGCAAGGCAAGAAAATGTAAGCCATCATCAAGGAGAAAAGTAACCATTAGAAACTAAATTCAACATGGCTCAAATGGTACATTTAGCAAAGTCCCTAAAAAAAAAACAAAAAAAAACTGTGACTGATCATAGTTTCTGAAGATAATTCAATAGTATCTCCCATCCCACATGCTCTTCTGCCAAGTGATTGTGAGACTCTCCTTTCAAGATGTTGAGTCTAATTCCCATCTCTTAAAATCTAGACTGGTCTTCATTGTTTTTAACCAATAGAATACAATGTAAGTAATATGTTGGGGCTTCTGAGGCTGGGTCTCACTATGTTACATGGTTATGCCACATATAAGTATTCCTATTGACAGTCCTAAATGAGCATTTAGCTCATAGTCTGTGTCAATTTCCAGTCTTGTGAGTAGGTCATTTTTTATGCTTATCCTAGGCACCTTACATAGAATGGCAAATCCAGATGACACCTAATTGCACCACAGTCTCCAAATAACTGCACAGTGGAAGCCACTCAATCCACAGAGATAATAATAAATTTTTGCATTGTTCCACTAATTTTTGAATTAGTTAACTCTGCGGTCATTGTTATTTTTAGCTAGTGTAGATGTATTCTATAAATAAAAAGATACAATTATTGATATAAACAAAACTAACTAATGAGCATAACATAGTATAGTGCAGATGACAGAAAAAAAACACCAAACATGAAGACAGAGTAATACAAATCATTCCATCTATGGAACAAAAAAGAAAATGATTGAAGAAAATGAACCAATTCTAAAGGACTTGTGTAAAAATATCAAATGACCCAATATATGTGTAACAAGACTTGCAGTAGAAAAGAGTGAAATGAGGTAGAAAAAATATTTGAACAAATAATGGCTAAAACTTTTCCAATTTTTATTTTAAATACTAACTTACAGGTCTATGTAGAAAAGTAAATCCCAAATGTTGTTATTAGGTACCATCGAATCAGTTTCATTTCATCTTCTGTTGCTCATCTACTGCAGAAGAAAACACTACAGTACTACACCATCTTCACAATTAATGTTATGTTTGAGGCTATTGTTGCAGCCACTGTCAATCCATTTCAATGAGTATCTTACTATTTGGGGCTGACCTTCTACTTTACCAAGCATGATGTCCTTCCTCCCTAATAAGGAGCATTCTGGAGGTACTTCTTTCAAGACAGATTTATTTGTTCTTCTGAGAGTCCTTGGTACTTTCAATATTCTTCCTCAATATCACAATTGAATGCATCAATTCTCCTTCGGCCTTCCTTATTCATTGTTGAGTTTCACAAGCATATGAGGCAGTTGAATACACCATGGCTTTGGATCAGATGAACGTTAGTCTTCAAAGTGACACCTTTACTCTTTAACACTTTAAAGAGCTCTTTTGCAGCAGATTTGTCCAATGCAATATATCATTTGATTTCTTGATTGCTGCTTCTGTGAACATCGACTTTGGATCCAAGTAAAATGAAATCTTTGACAACTTCACAATCTTTTTTCTATTTATCATGATGTTGTTTATTGCTTCAATTTCAATATTTTTGTTTTCTTTTCATTGAGGTATAATCCATTCTGAAGGCTGTACAGCTTTTGATCTTCATCAGTAAGTTTCCTGCTTTTCAGCAAGCAAGGTTATGTCATCTGAAGTTGTTGTTGTTGTTGTTAGGTACCATCAAGTCGGTACCAACTCATAGCGACCCTATGCACAACAGAACAAAATACTGCTTGATCCTGGGCCAACCTCACTATTGTTGCCACGCTTGAGCCCACTGATGCTGCCACTTTGCCAGTCCATCTCGCTGGGGGTCTTCTTTTTCTCTGACCCTCCACCTTACCAAACATGACATCCTTCTCCAGCGACTGGTCCCTCCTGAAAATATGTCTGCAGTATGAGAGAAGAAGTTTGGCCATCTTGGCCTCCAAGGAGCACTCTGGCTGCACTTCTTCCAACAGAGATTTGTTGGTTCTTTTGGCAGCTCCTGGTACTTTCAATATCCTCTTCCCAACACCATAACTCAGATGCATCAACTCTTCTACATTCTTCCTTATTTACTGTCCAGCTTTCACATGCATATGAAGTTATTGAAAATACCATGGCTTGGGTCAGGAGCACTTAGTCCTCAAGCTGACATCCTTGCTCTTCAACACTTTAAAAAGGTCTTGAGCAGAAGATTTGCCTAATGCAATACGTCATTTGATTTCTTAACTGCTGCTTCCGTGAGTGTTGATGATTGATCCAAGAAGAATGAATTCCTTGACAACTTCAATCTTTTCTCCGTTGATAAGAATGTTGTTTTATGGTCCCATGGTGAGGATTTCTGTTTTCTTTACATTGACATGCAATCTGTACCAAAGGCTGTGGTATTTGATCTTCATCAGTACATATTTTAAGTCCTCTTCACTTTCAGCAAGCAAGGTTGTATCATTTGCACATCACAGGTTGTTAATGAGTCTTCCTCTAATCCTGATGCCATGTTTTTCTTCATATAACCCAGCATCTCAGATTATTTGCTCAACATACAGGTTGAATAAATATGGTGAAAGAATACTACCCTGTCGCACACCTTTTTTAATTGTAAACCATTCAATGTTACGATGTTCTGTTCGAACAACTGCCTCTTGGTCCATGTACATATTCCTCATGAGCACAATTAAGTGTTCAGGAATACTCATACTACGCAATGTTGTCCATAACTTATCATGATCCACACAATCTTCATATAGTCCAACTTTATAGATTAAATTTTCAGCAACAACTTTAATAAGTATGATGAAAGGATACAATGCTGCCTGATTTTTAACTTCTTCATTATCTCCTATTTCTGTTTGAAAAAGTGCCTCTTTGTGTATGTACATGTTCCACAATGCTACAATTCAGTGTTCTGGAACTCTCATTCTTTCCAATAATATCTATAGTTTATTATGATCCATATAGCTGAATGCCTTTGAATAGTCAATAAAGTAGAAGTAAACATCTTTCTGGTATTCTTTGCTTTCAACCGAGATTCATCTGATGTTAGCTATGATATCCTTCATTGCTCTTTGAAATCTGACTTGAATTTTCTTCAGTAAAATCTTTTTTGCCTGTGATGTTAATCAAAATTTATTCATACTATGGGATCATCTTTTGCTTGGTAATTTCTGTATTTTATTGAATCATATTTCTTTGGATGAACACAAATATGGCTCTCTTACAGTTGATTAGCCAGGTAACTGTCTTCCAAATTTCTTGTCATAGACAAGTGAGCAATTCCAGCACTGCGTCAACTTTTTGAAGCATTTCACCTAGTATTCCATCAATTTCCGGAACCTTGTTTTTCACCAAGGTCTTCAGTGCATCTTGAACTTTTTCCTTCAGTACTGTTGGTTTTTGATCTTTTACTACATGCTGAAATGGTTAAATGTCAACTGATTCTTTTTCATTCCGTGATTCTGTACATTTTTTCTATCCACTTTTGATGCTTCCTACATCATTCAATATTTTGCTCACAGAGTCCTTCAATATTACAACTGGAGGCTCATATTTTTACTTCAATTTTCTCAGATGAGAAATGCTGAACATGTTCTTTCTTTTTGATTTTCTAACTCTAGGTCTTTGCACATTTGATTATATTACTTTGTCTTCTTAATGTGCCCTTTAAATTTTCTGTTTAGATCTTTTACTTCATCCATCGTTACTGCTAGTCACTTAAGCTTCTCTAGATTCAAGAGCAAGCTTCAAAGTTCCTTTTGGTATCCATTTTGCTCTTTTTTTTTTTTTTTTAATGACCTTTTAGATTTTTATATATGATGTCCTGGATGTCATTCCACAACTCAGCTGGTGTGTGGTCATCAGTATTCAATGTGTCAAATCTGTTCTTTATATGCTCTCTAAATTGAGGTGGGATATAGTCGAGGTAATATTTTATCTCTCATGACTTGTTCTAATTTTCTTCTAGTTCAATTTGAAATTTCATATTAGCAATTGATGTTCTGTCCCACAGTAGGCCCCTGGCCTTTTGTTGGCTTATGATATTGAACTTCTCCATTGTCACTTTCCACAGATGTAGTTGATTTAATTCTTGTATATTTCATCTAGTGAGCGTCACAAATAAAGTTATCATTTATGTAGCTGTAAAAAAGCTACTTGCAATAAGTAAGACATTAGTCTTGCAAAATTTTATCATGCTACCTATGGTGTTGTTTCTATTGCCAAGGCCATATATTCCAACTACCAATCCTTCCTCTTTGCTTCCAACTCTCACAGTCCAATCATCAGTAATTGTTAGTGCACCTTGATTGCATGTTTGATCAATTTCAACTGCAAAAGTTGGTAGAATTCTTCAGTCTCTTCATCTTTAGCTTTAGTGTTTGATGTGTAAATAGGAATCATAGTCACATTAACTGATCTTCCTTATAGGTGTATGGATAATATCCTATTACTGACAGTACTGTATTCAATGAAGATTTGAGAATGTTCTTTTTGATGATGACTGTGATATCATTCCTCTTCAATATGTCATTCCTGGCATAGTAAGCCATATGATTATCCAACTCAAAATGGTCAAGACCAGTCCATTTCAACTCACTAATACCTAGAATATAAATTGTTATGTGTTCTATTTCATTTTTAGCCATTAACATTTTTCCTAGATTCATATTCTATACATTTCATATTTTTATTAGTAGTGTGTTTGCAGCTATTTCTTCTCATTTTGAATCATGCCATATCAGCAAATGAAGGCCCCAGAAGTTTTGCTCCATCCATATCATTAAGGTTGACTCTAGTTTGTGGAGGCAACTCTTCCCTAATCTTACTCTGAGTGCCTTCCATCCCGAGAGACTCATTCTGTCACTGCATCGGATAAGTTTTACTGCTATTCATAAGGTTGCAGTGGCTAATTTTTCAGAAGTGGTCCGATTCTTTCTGCTTCTTAGTCTGTCTTAATCTGGAAACTCTTCTGAAACCATGTGTGATCATGCTAATATTTGAAATGCCAGTGACTTACCTTCCAGAATTATAGCAGTACACAAGCTATCATAATACAGCAAACTGACAGACAAGTGTAGGTGGTATCATCAGAAAACTAGAACTATGATGTATAATTTCTAAACCATTTGTGAGTAGTTCTTGGAGGACACAAATGGGTAAGGACTGGACCGCTAACCAAAAGTTGGTTGTTCAAACCCACCTTAGATATAAGGCCTAGAAAACCTGCTTTTGAAGTTCAGTCTTGAAATTCCTTGAGAGTACAGTTCTATTCTTCACATATGGGGTCACTATGAATCAGATTCAGCTCATTAGCAATGAGCAAAAACAACAAATCATTAGTGAAGTAAAAAAGAAACACAAAAAGAGTCACATTCAATCCAACATAAGGAAGAAAAAAATTAAAAGCCAGTAAACAGACATTGTTGTTGTTAAGTGATGTTGAGTCACTTCCAACTCATAGCAACCCTGTATAGGATTTTCGAGAAGCATCTGATAGATTTGAACTGCTGACCTTTGGTTTAGCAGTCCAGTGAATAAATAAGATGTAAAATTAAATGAGGTGTGTAGCAGTCAAATATACATGCTTGAAATCTGTGGTTATAGGATAATGGAGTCCTGTTGTGGAACTATAGGACAAGCACTAGACCACAAGGTCAATTTGAATTGCAAGGTGCAAGTTCAAACCCACTAGGCACTCCTCAGAAACCCTCTACAGGGGCACTATGAGTCAGAACCATTTTGACAGCACAAAACAACACCACTATAGGATAAAGGTATATTTCTGTAGGATTTTTATAAAAGTCAAGTATATGTTAATTATAAGAAGCATCTAAAACAAAGTAGTATAGAATGTTTGGAAATGAGTTCAAATTATATACTGCTCATTTGAAACTTAATGCAATTGACACAGATAAAATAGATTTCACGATGAAAAGCATTAATGTGACATAAAGAAATATTCATATTGATAAAATATGTACTTTGCCTATAAGATCCACATTTACAAGTCTTTGTGTACCCAATAATGTAGTTTTAAAATACACAAAACTTTCTGGAATCTGCCACCCTTTACTTGCTATTCTCCCTCCTCAGTGACCACTATTTCCCACTCTTCTTTGTTGCATTCTCTTCTTTGGCCTGACCTCTGGAAGGTGGAGTGTCCCAGGGAAATCTAAATTACTTCTTTTAGTTTCCTGACTTTAAGTACCATTTGATAATTTCTAGTTTCAGTTTTTCAGTCTAAACTCCTGTCTGAGACTCAATACTAAAACAGTCAACAATCTACCTAACATTTCCTGTTCAATATCTATTAAGCATGTCCAGCTTATGACTAAAACCAAACTTATTTTTCACCCCTTCTCTAAACCTAAACCTGTTCTTCCAAATATCTGTTTATGTAAAAATGGAATTCACAATGAAATGAAAAATGATTCAGAAATTGTGATACCACAAAACAAAACCATCACAATATGTCTAAAATAGCTTCTGGGGGGTGGGGGAAATATATAGCTCTATATATGCATATATGTGTGTGGCACTGTAAGATAAGCACTGGTCTGCCATGTCAGTTTGAACCACAAGGTCAGTGGTTCAAACCCACCAGCTGCTCCTCAGAAACCCTATATAGGGTCACTAAGAATCAGAAAAACTCGGCAACATATAACAACAGCATATGCTCACAATATGGAAGAAGAAATTTATCAAATGAATTAACTAAGCTTCGACTCTAAAAGGCTACAAAAAGTAACAGCAAAATAAACTTGTAAAAAGTAAAGATAATAGATCATGAAGAGAAAAACAAATTAATTTAGAACAGAGACACTAGTCTACTTTAATAGATTAAAAACAATAGTGTTTTGAAAGCATTTAGTAAAAATGAACATCTGTAACAACAACCAAAAAAAAAAAAGAAGAAAATTAATGACCAATAACCACAACAGAGAAGATTGCACAAATTCAAGGGGAATACCATGAATAAATTTACACCAATATACTGAAAATGTACATGAATGATTTAGTTCTAGGAAAAAACCATAAATTACAAGCATGGACTGAAAAAACAAATTAAACCTGAATAGGGTACAAAGTTGAAAATCAATTTTAAAATAGAGGAATGGATTCACTTTGAAAGACTGTAATCTAGGAAACAAATTTAAATAACATTTTGAGTTCACAAAATATGTTTTAATTGCTGCTGTTATTCCTTGAGTCCTGGTGTGATGCTGTAGGATAAGCGCTAGACCACAAGGTTGTTTAAACTGCAAGGTTGGTGGTTCAAATTCACCAGCTACTCCTTGGAAACACTATATAGGGTCTCTGTGTAACAACAACAACAACGAGTCAGAACCTACTTGACAGCACTTAAAAACATAATATTTTGCATTGATGAAGATATCAATATAATCTTCATTCTCATAGACTGTTAAAAGACATTGTTGTTGTTGTTGTTAAGTGCCATTGAGTTGATTCTGACCCATAGCGACTCTGTATAGGGTTTCCAAGGAGCAGCTGGTGAGCTTAAATCATTTGACTTTGCAGTTCAAATGACTTTTCAATCTGACGCATTAGCCCACAGCGCCACACCAGGACTCTGTTAAAAGACATAGTAAACCTTTATTGATAATGTTGTTGTCATTATTGCTGTTAAGTGCTATTGAGTCAGTTTGGGCACATAGAAACTCTGAATAAGGTTTCAAAGGAGCAGCTGGTGGATTTGAACCATTGACCTTGCAATTCACAGTCCATTGCTTATCCTAAAACACCACACCAGGACTCTTCTATAGAGAATTATTGTTATTAAGTAATGTGTTGCTGTTAAGTGCCATTGAGATGGTTCCAACACATATCAACTCTATATAAGGTTCCTGTGGATCAATCGGTGGGTTTGAACCACCAACCTTGTGATCAAACCAATCTTACAGTCAAGTACTTTATCCTATAACACCACCAGGAGTCCTTTATGGGGAATAGACTCACAATAAGTCAAACACCACTCCATAGTAATAAGTTAGTGGTAAGAAGTTTTATGTGCTTTAACCTAGAAATTTATCATCAAGGAATCTGTTGTACTAAAAGTCTACATGTATCTCAAAAGGAATTTGTAATGATGTAGAATAATTTCTAATGTCAAAAATTTTTTTTTAAAGTTAAATATGCACAATTAAGAAATTAGTTATATAGTGAATATCATTTCTACTGAACAGTTAACAACAATAACATGTATCTTTCTGTACTGACAATGAAAGTTTGCAGGACATGTTATTAAAGGAAGAGGCAAATTATGGAGTACAATGTGCAATATAATCTCAAATTCTAAAACATACTATGATTAGACAGAAACTTCTTATGTGGGTGTCTGAATTGAATGTTTTGTTTTCCATTTCCATTTTATAACAATATATAAGAAAGTTTGTAAACTGTAAGAAAATTTCAGGCCTAATTCTCTACAAAGAATGACCTAGAAAGGAAGAAAAACACAAAACATATTCACTAAGAGGAATGAAAGAGGTAGTATCACAGGCTCCATGGGTATTAAAATAAATTCACTAATTCGAATAACTTTATATCATTAAATTAAGCAATTTAAATGAAATGGATGAATACCTTGGAAAATATGAACCATCAAAGCTTATTCAAGATTAAATAAATAACTTGAATAGTCTTATATCTATTCAAGAACACTGAAATTGTAGTTTAAAATTATCCAAAAGGAAACTCTAGGCCAAGATGATATTACTGGTGATTATAACCAAGCAATAATAGAAAAAAATGAAGCCAATGAGATGGATTGACCAAGTGACAACATCAATGGGCTTAAGCATGGCAGCAATAGTGAGGTTGGCCCAGGATCAGGCAGTGTTTCGCTCTGCTGTGCATATGGTTGCTATGAGTCGGTACCGACTCAATGGCATCTTACAAGAAGTTA